>NC_057814.1:439195469-439220742 GCF_018294505.1 Triticum aestivum
GGCGGCGGCGGACGGGCGGGAGGTCGCGGGCGGGCGGGCGGGAAAGGAAATGAAGTGGCGGTTGGGCGGTTCGCGGGCGGCGGCTGGTTTTGGACCAGATGCATCTCGTGATGTTTATTTGCATCGCGAGGTGTTGTATTTTACATCATGAGGAGGCCACGGTCCAATTTTTTACATATGAACCGTCTGTTAAAGCTGCGTTTTTGGCCGCAGACGGTGTAAAAGTTAGTTATTTTTACATTTAGACCATCTATTAAATATGCTCTAAGAATGTCCGTGCTTGCGTGACTCGCGAATGTTTTAATGCCCAGATAGATCCTCTGATGTTATATTAATCCGACACTAGTAGGTGGAGGCACCCAGCTTGTAGAAGCAATCATTGCAGACAAGGAAATGAATGAAAGAACTTCTACGGAGTTGCCGTTCTGGATTTCGGGTAGGAAGTGGATCATGTCACCGTTGCGTAGAAGCTACGTCTAGGTCTAGCCAGCGGTGGTGTTATCGTTATCCGTTAAGTCCAGGGGCGGAGCCAGAAAATTTAACCATTGGATTCACTCGTTAAGTCATTGTGATAATTTTGTATGACTTAACTAAGTGTAAAGCCAGATTCATATCATTTTACTATTAGAGTATAACGGTCAAAAATAGCATACTAAATAAAAAATACAATATCACATATAGTTGTTGCATTAAAACGGGAGAGTGCAAGACATACATGTTGGACAAAGTTATAAAATCACTTATTTACTTATTGTTATAGAGTAGTACCAAAAAGTTTTATAGATTCGGGTGCAACTTCTAATCTTCCTGAAGACAGCGAAAAAATGACAAGTCACTTTGATATTTACAAATAAGTACCATAAAAATTAAAGAAGAATGTAAAGCCACTCACATTCCAGACAAAACATATCATCATTATTAATGGTAGCTAACAAACATATCTTTCTTCACATGGAAATTAAATGATCACTCATGAATTAATTTATTGTGCAATTGTTTCTTAATACCATTCATAATTGAAAAGCATATGTCCACATATGTTGTGGCAACAAGCAATATCAGTACTAGTTTGAGAGGTTGATACACCAAAATAAAGTAATATGATTATTTGTGTGCATGAGTAATTGAGTCCTGTGCAAATTGGCGAACTTGTCATGTACTAACACATAGTTGATATAAGTGTGAAGTTCAAGACCAAGATCATTCATTTTTGTAAAATCAAAATTATATAAAATATTGTGTCTCTGAATAGAAAGTTTGGGAGACTACCTTCAACAACAACATTTGGTGGACTTTACTTACAGTGCTCTTGAAGTCATTATCTGAATTTGGTGGTATGTTTCTCTTTTATGGAGTATCGCTCCATAACCTTAGATTAGTTCAGGAAAAGGCAATTAAAAATTAGGGCAAAATTCATTGCCGAACTAAGCTACCAGATTAGATTAGATTACATATGCAAAGAAGAGAAAAGCAGTGGTGATCTAATCTTCCATACCTCAAATTTGGTCTGGGACTAGTCGTTGCCGGCGGTGACTCTGGCGATCGATCGGCGAGCGAACAAACAGGACGCCAGGGGGACGAGAGACGAGATCGACGGGAGAGTTGCCGAGATGGGGGACTTGCGGCGGCCCGCTGGATATGTACGTGTACACCTGGGATATCTACAAGGGCCAAGCCATGGGAATCGATCAATTAATCAAGGTTATTTTTGGGCTTCTGGGCTGGGCTAATCAAGTTAGAATATTTTAAATGGGCTAAAAGACTTTGCTTGTGCGTGTAGCTACTTTCCGATGGGTTCAGCCTTAAAAAATTACTTGGTTCATACTAGTCACTACCTATGAACATGTACGTGGCAGGCAAAACTCGTTGGGTTCAATTGAACCCAACGGCTGTACGCTGCCTCCGCCGCTGGTCAAGTCGAGACTCGTACTAGTCCTCGCTCGGGTGGGGTCAGTCAGCTCAATGAAACATATGACGCGTAAAGCGAATTCATCCAACAACTCGCCGCAGAATAACAGCACTAGAACGGCTCGCTCTAGAAGGATAGAGATGAAAAAAAAAAACTATTTCAGCAAAGCAACGGCTTTTAGTTTTTGAGGTATTTTTGTAGGTGATTCTTTTTTTTCTTTAATTGAGGCAAAAAATTGAGAGATAAAGCAAAGCAACGGCTAACATTTTTTTAGTTTTTTTTATGAGACAAACGGCTAGCGTGAGACCTCCTAGTCAGCGCATTTCCTATACGGCACCTTTAGCGCCGGTTAAAGACAAGTAAACAATTGGGCATACACACACCCCGCGCATCCTAGGCCGGCGCATTTTCTTTTTTCCAACCTTCAAAAAATGAGGGCGAGTGGTGATATTTGAACTCGATACCTCTTTGTTTCGTTCGAATGCAATAACCAACTTACGCAGCTCGCCTAGGTCCCTAGTCAGCGCCTTAAGCGCCGGCTAGGAGAACCAGCGCTCACGCAGCCCGCCTTTCTGGACCTGCCCAACAAAAGCGAAGCAGCTTGCTCACTCGGTCGGATTCCTTCCTTCGATAGTTGACGTGGTATGTCCTTGAGCGCTAATCAGGTTTTTCTTTTTGGGGGGAAGTTGGGCGCTAATCTGTTGACATTCAAAAAGTTCATAGATTTTTTAAAAAGAACAGATTTAAAATAAGTTTGTGAACTTAAAAAATGTTGATGGGTTTAAAAAAAAGTTTGGGAATTTGATAAATATTCACGAATTTGAAAAAAAGTTCACGGTTTTGAAAAAAGGTTCATGAATTTGAAAAAATCTCATGGGTTTTGAGAAAATTTCATGGATTTGAAAAACATTCATTGGTTCTGAAATAAAAGTATCATGAATTTGATAAAAGCTCGCGGGTTTTTAAAAAAGTTCACCGATTTTGAAAAAAACTCATGTGTTTCGAAAAGAATGTTCGCAGATTTTAAAAGGTTCGTCGATTTTGAAAACAAATCATGGATTTGAAAAAATTCATGAATTTGGAAAAGGATCACCATTTCTAAAAAAATCATGAGTGAAGAAAAAAAATTGAATTTGAAAAAATATTGCACATATAATAAATAAAAAAGGAACAAAAGAGAAAAGAAAAAAAACAAACGAATTCTAGTCTAGAAAATCAAGAAAAAATACCCTGTCCAAAAGCTTCCCAAAACCGGCCTGGGAAGCTTCACAAAACCAGGGGAGAAATCTTCCCTCTCATGCGCTCAATGAACCGGCATATTTAGAATCGTAGAAAGGGAGGGGTGTGCGCGCTCGTTTGCACAACAACCTTTATCGAGCATTGAATAGGTGCCACGGGCTAGGGCCTTGTGGCTGACTCTCTCGATATATATTCACATGGGCTTCTGCTTAGTGTGGGCGGCCTGAGAAGAAGTCCCATTTCATGTAGCCATTTCCAACACTTCATGTCACTTGTCCCCTAGGGTTTCGTCGACTCTCCTCGATGTTCAGATTTTTTTCCATGTGTTTCCTTCCCTCTGTCGTAGTTCTTGCTCAAGCTGAAGGGGCAGTCTTGCAATGCTACCCGCCCTTGGCTATACCACCGGTGGAGCTGGATCTTATTAGGATGTGGTGTTGTACGATTGCTTTTTTGGTATAGGGTTTATAGATGGTGGTCAATTCAGCGCCTTCTCGTCGATGGCCAGGGACCAGGAGCTTGAGAGGATGATGAAGGAATCGGGTCTCCAAGAGGAAGAGTTGTACGACATGGTCTTCAAAGGGGAGTTTCGTAGCAGTCGTAGGGGTTTGCTAGATGGCGATTGCTGATGGTATAAGAGGGGTCGGTTCAGATACTTTTAGTTTTTCAAGAAAAGATCTGCATGGGACCTTGCTCAAGAAGTTTGCATTCGCCTACTCGAGGACAATTTGTTCACACTACAAATTTTTGCCTTGGCTATTAAAAGAAAGTTATGCTCGGAGGGCCTTGGACCTTCCGTGGTGATAGCATGTTGATCGCACCTTACGTTGGATTTACAAAAGCATCAACAATTTCTCTTAATCAACCCAACATATGGATACAGGTCCATGATCTTCCAAATGGATATAGTCCACTAGTCAAAACTATGGTGGGCAAGATTGGGGAATTCATCGCAGTTGAACCGACCTCCTTTGAGTTTGTGAGAAATTTCGGTCAAGTCGGTTCAAGCTTGTTGTGAGGAAACCACTTAAAAATGAAGTGTCAATTGTCAGAAACAAAAAAAAAAGATTTCCTACGTAAAAATTGTTGGGGAACGCAGTATTTCAAATTTTTTACCTACGATCACGTAAGATCTATCTAGGAGATGCATAGCAACGAGACGGGAGAGTGTGTCCACGTACCCTCGTAGACGAAAGCGGAAGCGTTTAGTAATGCGGTTGATGTAGTCGAACGTCTTCGCGATCCAACTGATCCAAGTACCGAACGTACGGCACCTCCGTGTTCAGCACACATTCAGCACGATGACGTCCCTCGAGCTCTTGATCTAGTTGAGGCCGAGGGAGAGTTCCGTTAGCACGACGGCGTGGCGACGGTGATGATGAAGTTACCGGCGCAGGCTTCGCCTAAGCACTACGACGATATGACCGAGGTGTGTAACTGTGGAGGGGGGCACCGCACACGGCTAACACTACTGCAGGATACTGCTAACGCGACACTACGATCAGAGACCTTTTGCCGAAACTGTGCGCGATGCAATAATAGCAAACGGGGGTGTAAAAACTGTCAAAAAAGGTGCAAAACATTTGCGATGGCGGAGCCATCAAACACGGTTCAGATTTTAGTTGCGTGTGCGATGCAGGGCACACGGTTAATCCATTCAAACTGTCTGCGATGAGGCAGAACAACAGAAGCGGGCAGCCATAACAATGTGTGTGCGATGTAGGACACACGGTTAATCCATTCGAACTGTTTGCGATGAGGTGGAACAACAGAAACGGGCAGCCATATCAATGTGTGTGCGATATACGGCATACGGTTAACTCGGACGAACCGTTTTCGATTAGGGAACACAACAGAAACGGTTCAACTTAATAAGATGTGTGTGATATGCGGCGTACAGTTCACATGGATGAACTATTTGCGATGAGCCAAAAGAACACAAACGAGTCGTGTAAACAAGATGTGTGTGATATGTGGCAAACGGCCGACACTAGTGCGCGTCGGTCCTAAACAAACGGTTTAACCCCTTTCCGCGATGGCATCTGGAACCGTCGCCAAGTGAGTGTGGGCGATAGGGGGGTCCTTCCCACACGACCCAGAAACCGTCGGGGATATGCCCTCCTGGCACACACGTTCGGCAAAATGAGGTCGTGTGCGACCGGCGAGCGCACAAATACGGAAATACGTACAGTATAGCTAAAAATACAATTATACGGCGAAATTATTTCCGGTCGCAAGTACATCCCACACAGTCAATCCCCGCTAAACGTTTCCGTTCGTATGTACATCCCACACAGTCGCTCCAAGGAAAACGTTTGCGCAAGGTGGCGTAACGCAAACATTTTTGAAGAGAATGTCGTGTGTGATTGTTCATTGATCCAGCACGGTTTATTCCTAGAAACTGTATGCGTTGCCTGAGATCATCGCCCACGGTGGTTTCTCATTAACCGTTTGCAATAGGAAAACCCAATTAGCAAGCTAAATGGCCAATTAGCGAGCTAATTGCCCTATTATTAATAATCCATTTACTAATCTAATTGAAATTCATATTAAGCAAATAATATATTCCATTTCCATATTAAGGAAGCAGGATTTCATAATTGAAATACATCATAGTACAATATGATATACCTTCAGCACTCAGCTACCCCATTACACAACTGCACCAGCAGCAAGTTTCACATGCAACATCTAGAACCTTTCGAAATTAGCATCTCAGACGGTACATAGAGAGATGCATCTCATCTGGAAAACTACTGAAGCGTAAGGCGAATATTGAGCCTTCATTCATGTTGAAGGTCTTTGCAACTTTGGGCCAGTGCCTGTGGATAATTGACCGTCCATCCTTCGACCTCTTCAGGAACACTTCAATATTGAACCGTGGGTGTTGTATGAAAACTTTCCTCGCATCCTGACCACAGAGGTGGTTTGAGAGGTAATCATCAGTAAACCCTGAAAACAAGGATGTGCATAAATATCTTCTCTATATTGGAAACGGGGCAAAGGAATAAAAAAAGGCAAGGTATAATAGTTAGTACCATCTTGTAAACCTCAGTGCTTCCCATTGTTTCCTTGCAACACATATAAGGTAGTTAGTCATCAGGTTAAGTAAGGGTTCGCATGCTATCAGTAAAATATGTTGATGAAAAATAAGCACATTGCAGATTCATCAGATTAATTCAAGCCACATGGAAAACCCATTTATCCAAACCAAGCATGATTAAGAACTAGGAAATATAGCACTTGTATATGTTTCTCATGTATTAAGTGCAGCCAAATTCGATTTATTCCTCACATGGCATACAATAAGAGAATGCAGCCACAACAATTGAACATCGCATTGCAGAATTGAACCAAGCAGTTAACTAAACACCACAACAAATGAACCAAATGTTAACTAAGCACCACATTGCACAATATAACATACTCCTAATAAAAGATCAGACATTTAACCAAACCAAGCATGCTTAACAACTTGGAAATATAGCAATTGTATTTGTTTCTCATGTATTTAGTACAGCCAAATTCGATTTATTCCTCACATGGTATACAATAAGAGAATGCAGCCACAACAATTGAACATCGCATTGCAGAATTGAACCAAGCAGTTAACTAAACACCACAACAAATGAACCGTTAACTGAGCACCACATTGCACACTATAACATACTCCAAATAGAAGAACAGACAGTTAACCAAACCAAGCATGCTTAACTACTTGGAAATATAGCAATTGTATTTGTTTCTCATGTATTTAGTACAACCAAATTCGATTTATTCCTCACATGGTATACACTAAGATAATGCAGCCACATCAATTGAACATCGCATTGCAGAATTGAACCAAGCAGTTAACTAAACACCACAACAAGTGAACCAGGCCACAACAAATGAACCAAGCAGTTAACTAAACACCAATTGAACAATATAACATACTCCTAATAGAAGATCAGACAGTTAACCAAACCAAGCATACTTAACAACTTGCTAATATTGCACCCTGAAGAATTGAACATCACATTTGCAGAATTGAACCAAGCAGTTAATTGAACACCGCATTGCAAGACATATAGAACATATACACTATAGCAGAAGATTGCATGGTGAAAGTAGATAGCACAATTCACTAGAATTTGTTAAGGAAAGGCAGTAGCTAGCAAACTGAGCATGGGTCCTTGTAGTGAGCTAATAAGACAAGCTACTCCTCATTGTCGGAGATATCGATGATGATTGGCTCCTTGGACATGGAAGAGGGTGAGGCCTCCGCATCGTGGGTCCGCTCATTGTAGTGGTGAGTTGCCAAAGCCGCTCCGGGCACCAACCTGCTGGCTCTCGAGATGAGGTAAGCACGTTCACGCTAAGAAAACACCTCGTAGTCTTCGTCGAAGGCACCGACGGTGGCCTCGAGAAAACGCCATGAACTATGGTTTAAAGCAGCCAACCGCATCGCGGCATCAGCGCGCGAGGCGTCAACGGTGGCCTCGACGGTGAGGTACTCCTCCAAGATCCGGGGTCGGCACGAATGGCAGCCATCGCGACCTCATCCGTGCGTGCGACCGTGATTTGCTTCTCCGCTGCCAAATGCTCCTTGAGGTCTTGGCTATACTGCGTGCACCATGGCTTAGGCCGGCGCTTATTTGGTGGAGGGGTCGGTGATTTGAGTGGAAGTTGTCGCGCTCGCGCCGGCGGTCGGGGCATGTGGGTTGTGGAAGGAGGAGGAGGATGGGGGTCGGGTGTGGATTACCTGCCTAGATAGGCGAGGCCGAGCAGCGTGAAGGAGGGTCGCCGGCGACGAGGCGGCAGCGCTGCAAGCAAGGAGTGAAGGTTTCAACTTGGAAAGAAAGGCGGAAAGGGGGGAAATGTGGCTTTTGGTAAGGGGGAGGGGGTGGGGAGGTAGATATTTCCGCGGAAGCCGAAAATTTGGAATAGCTTCAGCCAAAAAACTAGCGCGCAAAGTGTCATCAGACACGGTCCCTTATTCAGACATGGTCCGAAGATATTTTGTGCCGCATCTCACACGGATGGTTATAATAAACTGTGTGGGATCTACTTGATTTTTCGTCTTGATTTGAATTACATAATGGGGTCACGGCGGCCATGGACGGTGTTTGAATTGCTAGACCTTTTATCTGCTGTGATCATAAAAGAATTGGAATTATTAAAGGTTCGTTTGGACATTTTTATGCATTAAGTGAGTTTTCAATGCATTTATGTGCATAATTCAAATCTGAACTACATGCACATGCTCCAATGCATATAAATTCGTTGAAAAATCAAATCTTTGTCCTTGGGTGCATGCTTAGGTCCCATGCAACAAATGGGAATGAATTTCAAACACCATGGCACCGTTGATTGCCGGCAAAACAGTGAGATGCCTGGTTTTTAAATTCTAGTAAATCCAAAACTCGTCTGAAATTCATGAAGCTTGGCATGCTATCATGGAGCAGCATCAACATGCCGTGGTACAAATTTTGTCCCATTTGGGGCAGGTTTGGGTATATGCCTCTCACAAACCGGAGCTTCTCACAACAAGCATGATGGTTTTCGGTAGGGAACGTCCCACCTTTGGGGACGAAACGATATCCATTGCCTCTTATTGCTTTCAAGTTTTTTTCCTGTGTCAAGATAGAACAACAGGAGTGTTGTGTGAATTTTTGTGATTTTTCGGGGTTCTTTTGGACATTTTTATGCATTAAGTGAGTTCTCAATGCATTTATGTGCATAATTCAAATTTGAACTACATGCGCATGCTCCAATGCATATAAATTCGTTGAAAAATCAAATCTTTGTCCGTGGGTGCATGCTTAGGTCCCATGCAACAAATGGGAATGAATTTCAAACACCATGGCACCGTTGATTGCCGGCAAAACAGTGAGATGCCTGGTTTTTAAATTCTAGTAAATCCAAAACTCGTCTGAAATTCATGAAACTTGGCATGCTATCATGGAGCGGCATCGACATGCTGTGGTACAAATTTTGTCCCATTTGGGGCATGTTTGGGTATATGCTTCTCACAAACCAGAGCTTCTCACAACAAGCATGATGGTTTTCAGTAGGGAACGTCCCACCTTTGGGGACGAAATGATATCCATTCCTCTTATAGCTTTCATGTTTTTTTCTCGTGTCAACATAGAACAACGGGAGTGTTGTGTGAATTTTTGTGATTTTTCGGGGTTTGTTTGGACAGTTTTATGCATTAACTGAGTTTTCAATGCATTTATGTGCATAATTCAAATTTGAACTACATGCGCATGCTCCAGTGCATATAAATTCGTTGAAAAATCAAATCTTTGTCCGTGGGTGCATGCTTAGGTCCCATGCAAGAGGGAATGAATTTCAAACACCATGGCACCGTTGATTGCTGGCAAAACAGTGAGATGCCTGGTTTTTAAATTCTAGTAAATCCAAAAGTCGTCTGAAATTCATGAAACTTGGCATGCTATCATGGAGCGGCATCGACATGTCGTGGTACAAATTTTGTCCCATTTGGGGCAGGTTTGGATATATGCTTCTCACAAACCGGAGCTTCTCACAACAAGCATGATGGTTTTTGGTAGGGAACGTCCCACCTTTGGGGACGAAACGATATCCATTGCCTCTTATTGCTTTCAAGTTTTTTTTTCTCGTGTCAACATAGAACAACAGGAGTGTTGTGTGAATTTTTGTGATTTTTCGGGGTTCGTTTGGACATTTTTATGCATTAACTGAGCTTTCAATGAATTTTTGTGCATAATTCAAATTTGAACTACATGCGCATGCTCCAGTGCATATAAATTTGTTGAAAAATCAAATCTTTGACCTTGGGTGCATGCTTAGGTCCCATGCAATAAATGGGAATGAATTTCAAACACATTGGCACCGTTGATTGCCGGCAAAACAGCGAGATGCCTGGTTTTTAAATTCTAGTAAATCCAAAACTCGTCTGAAATTCATGAAACTTGGCATGCTATCATGGAGCGGCATCGACATGTCGTGGTACAAATTTTGTCCCATTTGGGGCAGGTTTGGGTATATGCTTCTCACAAACCAGAGCTTCTCACAACAAGCATGATGGTTTTCGGTAGGGAACGTCCCACCTTTGGGGACGAAACGATATCCATTGCCTCTTATTTCTTTCAAGTTTTTTTCTCGTGTCAACATAGAACAACAGGAGTGTTGTGTGAATTTTTGTGATTTGTCGGGGTTCTTTTGGACATTTTTATGCATTAAGTGAGTTTTCAATGCATTTATGTGCATAATTCAAATTTGAACTACATGCGCATGCTCCAGTGCATATAAATTCGTTGAAAAATCAAATCTTTGTCCTTGGGTGCATGCTTAGGTCCCATGCAAGAAATGAGAATAAATTTCAAACACCATGGCACCGTTGATTGCCGGCAAAACAGTGAGATGCCTGGTTTTTAAATTCTACTAAATCCAAAACTCGTCTGAAATTCATGAAACTTGGCATGCTATCTTGGAGCAGCATCAACATGCCATGGTACAAATTTTGTCCCATTTTGGGCAGGTTTGGGTATATGCTTCTCACAAACCGGATCTTCTCACAACAAGCATGATGGTTTTCCGTAGGGAACGTCCCACCTTTGGGGATGAAACGATATCCATTGCCTCTTATTGCTTTCAGGTTTTTTTCTCGTGTCAACATAGAACAACAGGAGTGTTTTGTGAATTTTTGTGATTTTTCGGGGTTCGTTTGGACATTTTTATGCATTAACTGAGTTTTCAATGCGTTTATGTGCATAATTCAAATTTGAACTACGTGCGCATGCTCCAATGCATATAAATTTGTTGAAAAATCAAATCTTTGTCCTTGGGTGCATGCTTAGAACCCATGCAACAAATGGGAATGAATTTCAAACACCATGGCACAGTTCATTGCCGGCAAAACAGCGAGATGCCTGGTTTTTAAATTCTAGTAAATCCAAAACTCGTCTGAAATTCATGAAACTTGGCATGCTATCATGGAGCGGCATCGACATGCCGTGGTACAAATTTTGTCCAATTTGGGGCAGGTTTGGGTATATGCTTCTCACAAAACGGAGCTTCTCACAACAAGCATGATGGTTTTCGGTAGGGAACGTCCCACCTTTGGGGACGAAACGATATCCATTGCCTCTTATTGCTTTCAAGTTTTTTTATCATGTCAACATAGAACAACGGGTGTGTTGTGTGAATTTTTATGATGTTTCGGGGTTCGTTTGGACATTTTTATGCATTAACTGAGCTTTCAATGCATTTATGTGCATAATTCAAATTTGAACTACATGCGCATGCTCGAGTGCATATAAATTCAGTGAAAAATCAAATCTTTGTCCTTGCGTGCATGCTTAGGTCCCATGCAAGAAATGGGAGTGAATTTCAAACACCATGGCACCGTTGATTGACAGCGAAACAGTGAGATGCCTGGTTTTTAAATTCTAGTAAATCCAAAAGTCATCTGAAATTCATGAAACTTGGCATGCTATCATGGAGCGGGATCGACATGCCGTGGTACAAATTTTGTCCCATTTGTAGCAGGTTTGGGTATATGCTTCTCACAAACCAGAGCTTCTCACAACAAGCATGATGGTTTTCGGTAGGGAACGTCCCACCTTTGGGGACGAAACGATATCCATTGCCTCTTATTGCTTTCAAGTTTTTTTCCCGTGTCAACATAGAACAACAGGAGTGTTGTGTGAATTTTTGTGATTTTTCGGGGTTCTTTTGGACTTTTTATGCATTAAGTGAGTTTTCAATGCATTTATGTTCATAATTCAAATTTGAACTACATGCGCATGCTCGAGTGCATATAAATTCATTGAAAAATCAAATCTTTGTCCTTGGGTGCATGCTTAGGTCCCATGCAAGAAATGGGAATGAATTTCAAACACCATGGCACCGTTGATTGACAGCGAAACAGTGAGATGCCTGGTTTTTAAATTCTCGTAAATCCAAAAGTCATCTGAAATTCATGAAACTTGGCATGCTATCATGGAGCGGGATCGACATGCCGTGGTACAAATTTTGTCCCATTTGGAGCAGGTTTGGGTATATGCTTCTCACAAACCAGAGCTTCTCACAACAAGCATGATGGTTTTCGGTAGGGAACGTCCCACCTTTGGGGACGAAACAATATCCATTGCCTCTTATTGCTTTCAAGTTTTTTTCCTGTGTCAAGATAGAACAACAGGAGTGTTGTGTGAAGTTTTGTGATTTTTCGGGGTTCTTTTGGACATTTTTATGCATTAAGTGAGTTCTCAATGCATTTATGTGCATAATTCAAATTTGAACTACATGCGCATGCTCCAATGCATATAAATTCGTTGAAAAATCAAATCTTTGTCCTTGGGTGCATGCTTAGGTCCCATGCAAGAAATGGGAATAAGGTTCAAACACCATGGCACCGTTGATTGCCGGCAAAACAGTGAGATGCCTGGTTTTTAAATTCTACTAAATCCAAAACTCGTCTGAAATTCATGAAACTTGGCATGCTATCATGGAAGGGCACCCAACATGCTGTGGTATTTTTCGTGTCCATTTTGAGAGAAGGCGCACTTGAATAATGACAGCCAACAAAGGCATTTTGAAGAAAAATAGCTGCCACTTTAATATCTCAAACGTTTGTATAATTCAAACCGTGTGTGTTCGGTTAACCATTCACGTGACGCCACGTGTCTTGGTTTTGATGGCTATAGAAGGTGCCGTGTGGAGACCTGCTTGACTGAACGGGAGGCATGCGACCGTAGTCCGGTGCGCGGGCTCATCGGGAAGCGTACAAGCTGTTCAACATAGGATCTGTGCATCTCTTCAACGCAAACGGTTCAGATTACGGTATACAAATTAAAGCCAGACTTCGGTGCTAAGCCAAGAGACACTGCGATTTGTCAAAATATGCAGCTAAAAATCAATATCACCATCAATTTTTTGCAACTAAAATTCATTAATTAATCATATATTTCATTCATACTAGAGATTAAGCAGTCGTTCTCACCGGGAAGCGAGACAGCCTTGGACCGCCGACCGCCTCGCTCCCACTGGTTTATATTAATGGCGCCGCCGAGCGGCCGCACCCCCCATCCTCGGCACACACACAATTCCTCTCTCTCCGCCCGCATCCTCGACGCCGCTCTGAGTCCTCAAAGCCGTCAGTGTACGAGGATGCCGCCGAAGTGCCCCATCGGAGGGAGTGGCGACGCCGGGGCTGCTGAAGCACCGGAGCATGGCGTGAATATGGAGACAGA
Source organism: Triticum aestivum (assembly GCF_018294505.1). Lineage (NCBI taxonomy): Eukaryota > Viridiplantae > Streptophyta > Magnoliopsida > Poales > Poaceae > Triticum > Triticum aestivum. The sequence goes on from NC_057814.1 coordinate 439,208,835, forward strand.
GGTTCGTGTTCCCGCCGACGAGGTGGAGAACGAGGCTGCCAACAAGCGGAGGCGGGTCGTGAAAGAACCGCAAGCGACTCCAGTAGGCCTAGACTTCGTCAACAACCTCCCCGATGATATGTTGATAGTCATCATATCCCTCCTCCCAATCAGAAGCCGCCGTTTCCCGACGGTGGCGCACCCTATGGATCCGCACCCCTGTCGACCTCCTCCACGCCCACAAGCTCTGCCATGGCTATCGCCAAAGCTTGGAAGCGTTCTCCCAGATCCTCGGCAGTCACCATGGCCCAATCAAAGGACTTATCGCGGGCAAGTTCCGTTCCGATGGCAAGGAGCGAGCCAAGCTTGACGAGTGGTTCCGATCCCGCGCCATAGATCAGCTCGAGAAGCTAAGTTATAATGATGGGCATATGAGCTTGCTGCCAACGTACGCGCTCCGCTTCGCGCCCACGCTGCGCCTCGCCAAGTTCATGAACTGCCATTTCCCCCGCCCCTTAATGACGCGCCCGGTCTTTTTCTACCACGACTGAAGCACCTCGAGCTCGTCACCGTCCGCATCTCAAAGGATGACATGGAGCGCCTGCTCCGCGGCTGTACTACACTCGAGTTCCTTCGTCTTCAGGCGATGAATTGGCCGAGTACCTTGCACATCACCTCCAGGACTCTCCGCACTATTTATGTGTGTTGCTGGTGCTACAACGAGAGATCACAAAAGGTGGACCACAATATGGTCATCCAGGACACACCTTCACTTGAGAGATTACTTGTAGTTGATCAACAAGGTCCAACAAGAAACAATGTCATTTCCGCGCCGAAATTGAAAGTGGTGGGCTAATCGTCTGTCAAATACTACAACTTTCAGGTACAACAGTCGCCTTATATACCTCTCCTTCTTGATATCAATGTTATAACTAGTTTTGAAAATGTATGTTCGTCTGTCATCCAGCGAAGCTTCACCTAGACTCTGGGCATAGTGAAGGTCTTGGCACTGGAATCTGTCGTCCCCAACCTGGACCAAGTTTTCAGTTGCCTGAGATGCTTTTCGTGCCTGAATAAGCTGTATATCGAGGTGATGTTCCTTTCCTGTTAAATGTTAACCATAAGGGAGTTCAATTTTTTGCACCTTTTCCCAAGTTTACAATGACTATGTACTACGATTTCTGAAGGAATTTTGGAGGATTTTAGGACATACACCCCCACCCCATATTGGTTGCTTCATTCATATGGTTACAATCGTCCATAAGCATTTCTCCTTTGGATTCATTTGTACTAGTTTTCTTAGGGAATTTTTCATCCAATCCAACCTCTTGTGAAGAAGGCTACATGTTTCTAGATTTTAATCAAATTAATGCCCATGTTAATCATGACAGATCGAAGATGGCACGTTGGTGCATTTTACAAATCCTGCAAACCAAATGGGCGTGTAGCACTGTTCAAAACTGCATGTAGGCACTAACACGTGCTCTTCTTTTGCAGTGCATATTAGGCCCGGTGGAAGATGTTGATAACGACAATCACATCGAATGCCTGGATCTGCATCTCTCAAATATTACTTTGAACTTCTACCGAGGGACCCCACCGGAGATTACACTCGCCATGTTCTTTCTTGCCGGAGCAAAGGTGCTGAGGGTACTGAGGTTGAACACGTGTTTAATTAGGAAAGATCAATGGTATGATTATTAGAGGCGGCTGGTACTGCGGAATGGAAGTGCCTCCAAAAATGCCAAACTTCGTATTGGAAGAGCATATGGCAAAGCAATTGGAAGTTATTGTGTCAAACCCATACATGACTTGTCAGCGGCTGATCCCTTTTCAGAAATGACGCAGCTTGCAATGTTTGAATTTGGGCGTTGTAATCTTTGAACTTGAACCTTGCAATATTTATGGTATTTGTTATATTGAACCATTTCTGTTCTCTTGTCTCAACGCAAACAGTTCATCCGGGTGAACCGCATGTCGTACATCGCACACACCTTGATCTGGCTGACCTTTTCTTTTGTGTTGCCTAATCACAAACAGTTCATCCGAGTGAACTGTATGCTGTACATCGCACACACCTTGATCTGGCTGACCGTTTCTTTTTTGTTGCCTAGTCACAAACAGTTCATCCGACTGAATCGTATGCTGTACATCGTACACGCCTTCATCAGGCTGCCCATTTCTTTTGTTCCGCCTCATCGCAAACGGTTCATTGGACTGAACCGTATGCCCTGGATCGCACACGCAACTAAAATCTGAACCATGTTTTATGCATCCTCCATTGCAAATGTTTTGCACCTTTTTGACGGTTTTTTACATCCCCGTTTGTGATTAATGCATCACACACAGTTTCGTGAAAGGTTCTCTGATCGTAGCGTCGTGTTAGCAGCATCCTGCAGTAGTGCGACTCGGATGAACTGTTTGCGATGAGAAATTACAACACAAACGGTCAATACATTTACTTCGTGTGTGATTGTGTGTGTACAAAAAACTTTGAAAAATGCAAATTAGTTGCTTGTGGTGGCTAGGAGTATCGCACACGATGCGTCTGCGAGTACTCATGTGCGATGATTAGTATGTTACACATGTTTCCTTATGTTAACATGTGTGTGAATTTGCAATATGGATAGTTAATATGCAAATGCCTTCTGGACATCGGGCACACGCTTAAACTCAATGAACTGTGTACGATACTAATACTTTCCATGAAAATTTATGAACTTGGGTAACAACATTTGAATAACGTATATATAGTGGTTACACTATTCGACAAATGGAGGATCTTCGTAACACGGTTTTGATAACCATATGGTCCATATCTACATACTTAACAAAGTAACAACTATCACATTTTAAGAGGCTAAGGGCCAACAACCATATGGTCCATATCTACATACTTAACATATATAGTAACAACTAGCACATTTTAAGAGGCGGAGGGCCAACAACCACAACTATCCACTGAAAGCAGCTTGATCACGGCGACTCGGCATCTCGTCAATGAAAAGGAAGAGCCCTCCTGTGCCTTGGTAGAGCATGAGTAGAACGGTGTCTCCAATTTTCCAATATGGATGCATTGCCACGAGAAGCGCGAACTTGTTAATTTGAATGGTTCCATTTCTGCGGGAAATGTAGTACCTTGCAATCACTTTGGCGTTATTAGCAGGCACAAGTGTAATTCGACCACGCCGGGAAATCAATCCAGGAACTGCTACAGGGGGCAATTTCTGTTGACATGCAGAATAAAAAAATTGTAACATATCATTGAAGATATATATAGTTTATGAGCATCAACATTACAATAAGACTTTTTACCAGCGTTTTGTGCACACAATTGGTCTTGTTCAGTGTGTGCACCATAGGTCTAATTAATCCCATCCAAAATCCAGCGTTCATACGTTGTGCTATCTCTGTCAGATTATCAACAAAGTTTATGACATGCTTCAAGTCCTTCCAGTGAAATTTGGTACGCTTAGTAACATACAGATCGTTCACTATGCATCCAACATATCCTGCTTAAAAGGTGGAAACGTATTATTTATTCATAACATGGCAGAAGAATATATAGTGCGCATAAATTGCTAAATAGAATTTGTTATTGCCTAGGAATGGAGTCAGAATATGATATCACAATTGGTTACTTAAATAGTAATATGACAACATGGAGAAAGTTGAAAGGACACTAACCTCGATCAGACTTTGATCAGCTGATGACGTTGGGGAAGTAAACATCCATGTTAATTAGACCAGGCTCTGGTGCACGCACTAGAATTTTATTGCCAACTTTCAGTTCATAACACTTAGACATTTTTCTCCAAAGGTCCGCATTAAAATAGGAGTGACCATCTTTATCAAGGTTTACGCTAACCATCATTGTAAATCCATGCCGCGTTGTCAATATGACATCCTGGGAGTCATCAGCAAAGTAAAGCCCAAGATTTGCTTCTACTCCTGTTCTTGCAAAGCAAGGGATGTACTGCTTGAAATGAAAATTAAGATCGTAAATTAGATATATTGAAATAACAGAGCAAGATGCAAATATGGGAGTAACTGATAGAACAGATCAATATATATAGATGAAAGCGAAGTACAAAAATATAGAATTAAAAATAAATAATGTAACAAAGATTTGATGCAAATATATAGATAATGTAGCAACAGACGGTATATGTTCACAAATTTAGGCCATGTCGACCGTGGTAGGTTGAGATTGAACATCCGGAATGGTGAGATAGAACTTCGTTTCCGACTGGCCACGACCACAGTTGCCCGATTTGTGCTCGCACTGTGGACACATGAATGAACACCCACGAATCAGCTAGAACAAAAATGATTCCACGACGATTTCCGCCGGTTGATTAATAGCGACGGACGGACTGCGATAAGAGATGAGTGAATATTTCGCTAATTAAGTTGATTACCTTCTCCATGAGAAAAATCCCCGGCCCAATCCCGTAGAAAACAACAGTCGACCAGAGTCTAGAATGTCGGTGCAGATAGGTAGCGGAAAGCGGTAGGGGCGAAATCCGGTGCCGTTTGGAGCGCGACCTACGCCCGCTGCCAACAGCCGTCGAGCTTAGGGTGCAGAGTTGCAGAAGAGTCCGCGGCGAGTGAGTGGGGGATGAAGTGGGCGAGGGTTTTCTTTTTCCTTTTGCATGTGTGAGTGAACACACACGGTTCGCAGAGGCGACGAAGATGAATTGTGTGTGATAGTAAATCACCGAGAATGAATGGGAATCCAAATTTCCTTTGTCCTTCATCCATGAGTTTTTTCTACGATGATTATAAACCATGCTAATTACCGTGTTCAAATTTGACACTTTTCCGGGTTCATTTACAATATTTAGGGGATTATGTGCATTTTGTAGGCATTAATGCACACAATTCAAATTCAAACAATCGATGCATGAAAGGGTGCACAAGAACGGTCTGGAAAAACCATACTCATGCTATTTAGTAATTTCTCAAGCCTTTTACAAGGAATGGGCAGAGATTTCAATGGAATGTGTGGCAATAGTCAACCAGAAACGCGTCATTTATCGGGTTATCAACTATAGAACAATGAAATATGTGCTTGAAAAACATGACGCCTGGCATGGTGCCATGGTATGGCCTCACCGTGCCCTGGTTAAAAGATGAGAAGGTTTGATTTATGTCGTCATGCACGCCCTTCATAAATTGAATCATCACCGAGGAAGTTCAATGCTTTCGAGAGGGAAATCACCAAGATTGAAGGGGAATCCAAATTTCCGTCCTAGTTTGTCATTCAGTTCTTTTCCAACGATCAACATACCGCCTCAAATGCAACGTGTTCAAATTTGACATTTTTTCGAACTCATTTACCATATTTAGGGGATTATGTGCATTTTCTAGGCATTAATTTTGCACATAATTCAAATTTGAACAATCGGTGCATGAAAAGGTGCACAAGAACGGTCTGGAAAACCATGCTCGTGCTATTTAGTACATTCTCATGCCTTTTACAAGGAATGGGCAGATATTTCAAGGAAATGTGTGGCAGTAGTCAACCATAAACGCGTCGTTTACTAGGTTAACAACTATACAAAAATGAAATACATGCTTGGAAAACATGACGCCTGGTGTGGTGCCATGGTATGACCTCACCGTGCCCTGGTAAAAATGTCGTCATGCATGCCTTTCATAAAACGAACCATCACCGAGGAAGTTTCATGGTTTCGAGGGGGAAATCACCAAGATTGAAGGCGTTCCATATTTCCTTTGTCCTTTGTCCACGAGTTTTTTCTATGATGAACATACAACTTGCAAATCACCGTGTTCAAATTTGGCACTTTTCCAGGTTCATTTGCCATATTTAGGGGATTATATGCATTTCCTAGGCATTAATGCACATAAATTCAAGTTCAAACAATCGGTGCATGAAAGGGTCCACAAGAACGGCCTGGGAAACCATGCTCGTGCCATTTAGTAAATTCTCATGCCTTTTACAAGGAATGGACAAATATTTTGATGAAATGTGTGGCAATAGTCAACCACAAGTGTTTGTTTGTTGGGTTTTCAACTATAGAAAAAATGAAATAAATGCTTAAAAAACATGACGCCTGGCATGGTGCCATGGTATGACCTCACATGCCCTGGTAAAAATTTGAGAAGGTTTGGCTTATGTCGTCACGCATGCCCTTCATAAATCGAACCATCACCGAGGAAGTTCCATGCTTTCGAGAGGGAAATCCCCAAGATTGAAGGGGAATCCAAATTTCCGTCCTAGTTTGTCATTCAGTGTTTTTCCATGATCAACATACCGCCTCAAATGCAACGTGTTCAAATTAGACTTTTTTCCGGGCTCATTTACCATATTAAGGGGATTATGTGCATTTTCTAGGCATTAATGGACATAATTCAAATTCGAACAATGGGTGCATGAAAAGGTGCACAAGAACGGTCTGGAAAACCATGCTTGTGTTATTTAGTACATTCTCATGCCTTTTACAAGGAATGGGCAGAGATTTCAAGGAAATGTGTAGCAATAGTCAACCATAAATGCATCGTTTACTGGGTTAACAACTATACAAAAAATGAAACACATGGTTGGAAAACATGACGCCTGGCGTGGTGCCATGGCATGGACTCACCATGCCCTGGTAAAAATTAGAGAATGCTTTCCTTATGTCGTGATGCACGCCTTTCATAAATCGAACCATCACCGAGGAAGTTTCATGGTTTCTAGGAGGAAATCACCAAGATTGAAGGGGGATCCAAATTTCCTTTGTCCTTTGTCCACGAGTTTTTTTCTACGATGAACATACAACCTGCAAATCACCTTGTTCAAATTTGGCACTTTTTCGGGTTCATTTGTCATATTTAGGGGATTATGTGCATTTCCTAGGCATTAATGCACATAATTCAAGTTCAAACAATCGGTGCAGGAAAGGGTGCACAAGAACGGCCTGGAAAACCATGCTCGTGCCATTTATTAAATTCTCATGCTTTTACAAGGAAGAGACAGATATTTCGATGAAATGTGTGGCAATAGTCAACCACAAACGTTTGTTTATTGGCTTTTCAACTATAGAAAAAATGAAATAAATGCTTCAAAAACATGACGCCTGGAATGGTGTGCCATGGTATGACCTCACCATGCACTAGTAAAAATTAGAGAAGGTTTGGCTTATGTTGTCATGCACGGCCTTCATAAATCGAACGATCACAAAAGAAGTTCCACGCTTTCGAGAGGGAAATCACCAAGATTGAAGGGGAATCCATATTTTCTTCGTTCTTTGCCCTGGAGTTTTTTTCTACGACGAACATACACCCTGCAAATCACCGTGTTCAAATTTGGCATTTTTCCTGGCTCATTTACCATATTTAGGGGATTATGTGCATTTTCTAGGCATTTAGCGCATATAAATCCAATCCGGCTACAGGTGCACGGGTGTGATGTGAGGGACGTGGATTGCTGTTTGATCGTGGCGCATCCTACGGTGCACACGCGCAATCCGCGTGGCTGGCATTCCGGCCAATCATAACGCAACACACAATCGGCTCAGCGCACACTGTTTCCGGAAGCAATGGAGATGAACCGTGTGCAATAATGAACAAGCAAAATTGTAAGGGAAGCCAAATTTCTGTTGTCGTTTGTTGTTGAGCTCTTGAATACCACCGCACTGTACGGCTGCCCGTCCCCTCCATCCCAAAGCTCTCTCCAGGCGTCGTCCATGGCACTGCAGCACACAGTAACTGGTAAGGAAGCGATGGCATCCCGCTGCGCCACGTTCCTCGCCGCCCGCGACCGCACACATGGTAAGGAAGCGATGGCATCTCGCCGCGCCGAGTTCATCGCCGCCGGTGGCCAGACAGTTACATGGGCGGACTTTGAGGCTGCCATGGACGAATGGGTGGTGGATCTAGAGGCGGCTAAAGCCGCACAGAAGGAGCAGAAAAGGCAGAAAGCATTCAAGAAAAGAGAGTCCCGCCGCCACAAGAAAAAAGAGGATGCACGCCGTGGTGAGGAGAGCTTGGCAGAGATCGAAGCACGGTGGGTTGTCGCCTACAAGGCCGGGAAGGAGAACGCCGGCGTCTGGCCAGCATGCCCCGATGGCAGCATGCGAGAAGTAGTTTAAGTTTGTAGTATTAGAGCAAATTACTAGTAGTACTTTAAGTTTGTAGTATTAACGTACAATGTCGGTAAGAGTATCCTTTGAGGGCTTTGAGCGTTGATTAGCATGTGTGCCCGTGTGCGTTTTTTTGCATTAATCATTAGAAGATCACAAAGCACACAGTTTCTATGCCATACCCATCTGCGTTTTTTGCGTTAATGACCCATAAGTCAGTTACCTGTGCGATGTTTCCTAATAAACCAGGCGTACCATTGAACAAAAAACATCAAGTACACGTGTACATTTTTTTGGAGACGGGATCTGCCAACTTTCTTTTTTCTCGCACACGAGTATATTACGCGCTTCGTCTGCGTTGTGTGTTTCTCCCGCCCAAGTTTCAAGTTTTGCAGCAAAATTTTCATTAGGCGCATGATTTCAGAATTTATTCCTCCAACCACATCCCCACCCTTAGTATCCCCCCTCGTGCCTCCCCCTACCGGCATCTCAAACCGCCGCCGCAACCACAGCTTCAACCACATCTATGTTCTGCTCGGATCCAGTCAGGGAAACCACCGATCTCTATCACGGCCCCGGCCTGATTGCTTAAATGGCGCCTGCGAAACACCCTCATGCCTCCAAATCCCCACTGCCAGCAGCTGATGGCGGTCCATGGCGCGATGGCCACTGTGTGTGTTGACCCGGAGGAACACCTCGCCTCCGCCGACATGGTGCAGGCTCTGCCCAGATGAAGTCCCCCAGCGACTACCCCCCAGGACTTAATAGGTAAGGTCTGACCAGCTAAATCTTACTAATACCACTTGCAACGTCTATGATTTGTACAGTTGATGTATTAAGCATGTTCGTGCCTTGTTTATTTCAGTACCGCACACTGTGTGATGTTCAAATATTACCGTGTTCAGCTCAATTTCACCAATACCAGCAACAAACTTACAATACATGACTTCGGATATCGCTAGAGATGCTGCCCATTTGCTATTTTTAGTGGATGCTAACCATGTTGTACTTAACATGCCTGTCCATGTACTTACGCAGGGTCATAACGGCCGATGCTTTTGTTTGCCGTCGAGGTGAGCTGCATCCCATGTCTTACAGTATTTCACATAATTTGTGCAATTGCAGTTTAACTTCTACCATTTACTGGTTGCCTGTAGGTACACATGTTAGTGGCACTAATCCACGCTTCGACCCGGAGGAACAGCTCGCCTCCGCCGTCGCTGACTTTGGGCGGGCTCTGGCCAAGATGAAGTGCCCCAGCAACTACCTCTCAGGACTTACCAAGTATGTACTCATCAGTTCAATCTTACCAATACCAATTGCAATTAATGGCTATGTTCTGTATGGTCGATGTATTAAGCATGTTCTAGTAAACATATCTAACACGTTTTTTCTACTTTCCCTATCTTTTTTATAGACATCTGGGCCATTCTCTGCTCTGGCAGCACCTACCTTGTGATGTTTAACTATGCCAATTGCATTTTTATCAGTACCGGTTTCAATGTCTATTAAGCCTATTGCAATTGACAGTTGAATCCATTTTTAAACAGTTGTATTTCAATGGCTACAAACTTACAAAACATGACTTAGTATGCTGTTAAGCCTGTTGCAATTAACAGTTGTATCCATTTTTTAATATGTCCATTTGCTACCATGCTACTCTCCGCAATGAAGATATACTAGAGATGCCGCCCATTTGCTATTTTTGGTGGACGCTAACCCTGTTCTACTTAACATGCATGTCCATGTACTTACGCAGGGTCATAACGGCCGATGTTGTTGTTTGCCGCCGAGGTTAGCTGCATCCCATGTCTTACAGTATTTCACATCATGTGTACAATTACAGTTTAACTTCTACCATTTACTGGTTGCCTGTAGGTACACATGTCAGTGGCACTGATCCATGCTTCGACCCGGAGGAACAACTCACCTCCGCCGCCGCTGACTTTGGGCGGGCTCTGGCCAAGATGAAGTGCCCCAACAACTATCTCTCAGGACTTACCAAGTATGTACTCACCAGTTCAATCTTACCAATACCAGTTGCAATTAATGGCTATGTTTTGTACGGTCGATGTATTAAGCATGTTGTAGTAAACATGCCTAACACGTTTTAGCTATTTTCCCTACCTTTTTATAGACAACTGGGCCATTATCTGCTCTGGCGGCACCCGCCCTGTGATGTTTAACTCTGCCAATTGCATTTTTATCAGTACCGGTTTCAATGGCCATTAAGCCTGTTGCAATTAACAGTTGTATCCATTTTTAAAGAGTTGTATTTCAATGGCTACAAACTTACAAAACATGAATTAGGATGTTGTTAAGCATGTTGCAATTAACAGTTGTATCCAATTTTTAATCCATCCCTTTGCTACCGTGCTACTCTTTCGAAATGAAGATATCACTACAGATGTTGCTGTTTTATTACCATTTGCTATTTTTGGTGGATGTTAACCCTATTGTAGTTAACATTGGCTTTCCATGTACTTACACAGGGCTACAATGGGCGATGTTGTTGTTTGCCGTCGAGGTTAGCTGCATCTCATGTCTTATACACCATCTATTCCTAAATATAAGTATTTTTAGATATTCCAATATAGACTACATAAGGAGCAAAATGAGTGAATCTAGATTCTAATCTAAATTATATCTATAATTCTATATACATCCGTATGTAGTTCATATTGAAATCTCAAAAAATACTTGTACTTAGGAACATAGGTAGTTGTATTTTACATCATCTGTGCAATCTCAGTTTAGCTTCTAACATTTACTAGTTGCTTGTAGGTACATATATGAGCGGTACTGATCCACGCTTCGATCCCTTTTGCGTATGGGGCAATGAGATATTCATGAACAAGTGTCAAGTGAGGAAACTAAGAAAGATTGTTAGGCGAAAGAAACGGGTGATTGGAATTAAGCTCTTTATTTACACTTTGCCGAAGACAACAGTGAACTTTAGGATGGTAAGTAATGTGTTGCCTTTTCCCCTGCCAACAACAAGTTACTCTATTAGACCTCAGTATCTGATATTTTTCTCTTTTTAGTGGTTTTCGAAGCTATTTACTGATGATTACCTTGCAAACTACATGACCGGAGTGGAGGCAACTAAGGTTAACGTATATAATTCATGCTACCATGATAATGCTCTGGAAGTCTTCCTGAAGGCGATGAAGGATGGGTGGGCGATCGTCACAAGGGGTTGGACAAAAGTGGTTCGTGCCTATGGCATGCAGGAAGACACATTATGGGCATTCCGCTTCTTCAACACCGTCGGCAGTCAAAATGATTTACACTTGTCTCTTCACCTTTACTGCCTTTAAATATTGTGGTTCATCATACACTACAAAAAAAGACACATCCGTGACATTTTGGGCCGAACGAATTTTTTTTCTGTCATACTTATGACACTTCTATGACGATAATTTTGACAAAACCCGGTATCATCATAGATGTGGTGGGCTCCTAGACAAAAAATCATGACAGAAAATGGGCTTTTCGTCCTGGGCGGGCCGGAGAGGCAGCAGCATGACATTCTTTGGGCCGTCCATGACGGAACAAACCGTGGTAGAAGCGAGGGCGAGGAAAATATCGGGGTGTTCCCGGTTACGGTGGGTGGTCGGGGCCGAGCGATGCGCGTTTCTCTCGTACACGCACGCGCGTGGGTGCGAGGCGTTGGGCTCTAACTGAACCCGAGCGAGGCATTGGGCTCTAACTGAACCCGAGCGATTGCACTGCAGGTTACGCATTACTGAACCCGAGCGATTGATCGATGGCTGTTAACTGAACCCGATCGAGCGATTCCTTCGCTACTGCCGCTAACTGAAGCCGATCGATGCTAC
>NC_057814.1:439221044-439360674 GCF_018294505.1 Triticum aestivum
ATGAACAGTTCCCGGTGGGGGTGGATGAATAGGACCCCGTGGTGTTGCCTCTGGATGAACAGGACCCCGATCGATCGAGCCGGTTGGGGCTGGATGAACAGGACCCCGTGGAGGGCTGGATGAATAGGACCACCCCGTGGAGGGCTGGATGAACAGTAGACGGTGGAGGGCTGGATGAACAGTAGCCCGTGGAGGGGTGGTTGAACAAGAGCCCGTGGAGAGGGCTGGTTGAACAGTAGCCGGTGGAGTAGCGCGCGGTGGAGGCTGGATGAACAGTCGCAGGTGGATCCTGGAGGAGGTCGACGGTGGATGAACAGTAGCCCGTGGAGGCTGGAGGGGGTCGACGGTGGAGATGAACAGTATCCCGTGGAGTCCCGTTTTGCGGTACGCCACACCCCTCCCGATGAACAAGACCCCCGTTTCAACCGTAGCGCTCCAACACAAGTCCGTTTCCTCCGTTTTGTGGTACGCCACACCCCTCCCGATCAACAGGACCCCCGTTTCGACCGTAGGAGGTCCGTTTCTTCCGTTTTGCGGTACGCCAGACCCCTCCCGATGAACAGGATCCCGTTTCGACCGTGGCCGGTCGAACACAAGGCCGTTTCCTCCGTTCTGCGGTATGCCAGTTCTCGTTTCCATCAGCTGTTCCGTCCAAGCCCTCCCGATGAACACGACGACGCATTCCGTTCCGACCCAGCCGGTTGGCTCCCCATGAACACAACGACGATGCTGTTTCTCCGTTCCGACCCAGCCATGTACACGAGCCCTGGCCGTACGTATGCGTGAGTAGGCGTTCGAGACCCCGCCGTATGTACGTACGTGACCGTATTTTCTTTCTTGCACACTGGCCGCTGTACGTACGTGTACATGCTACATGTGCGCCTCTACTACGACACGTGCGCGCTCTACATCGACCAGTATGTACGTACACGTTCGCGACCAGAATGACAATGCTATGTACGCTTCGACCAGGTGGGTCCCGACTGTCAGGCACTTCCTTGCGTGCGAAGATGTAGCTGGCGGGTCCCAGCAGCCAGGGGGGCGAATCGTTTTTTCGCCCGGACGCACTTCCTTGCGTGCGAAGATGTAGCTGGTAGGTCCCAGCAGTCAGGGGGGAAACATTTTTTTCGCGTAATGCAGTTGCCCGTCCGGTGGTCCCTGCTGTCAGGTGGAGGAATAATTATTTTGTGTGTAATAAGGAGGCACTTCCTTGCGGCCGCCGTGAACCCAGGTGTCAGCCTCTCCATGTACAGTACTCTTCCGATGGAAGTCGTTCCTTGACCACGTTGACCACGCCGCGCCGAGAGCACCAGGGCGGTGGACGACGGCGATGCCTAGGAAGGGGACAACGCGGATCCGGGGAAGACGCGGCAGTGGAAGCCCGCGCGTAGAGGAGTACGAGGGTTCACTGGTTCGGCTGCGGTGTGAGGCTGCCGTCGCTGTAGGGCCTGGCCAGTGGTGGGAATAGTAGGGGGCGGTGAGGCCTCCGCGGCAGCACAGCTGGCCATGGGAGGCAGGAGCATGCAGCACGACCAGTGCTACTTTGGGTAGCTGGAGCAAGAAGACCAGAGGTTGAAGAAGCACTACGGCCGTTGGATGGACATCGTACGGTCACTGGAGCTAGAATCGTTCATATTGACTAAGTTGACAAAGCACACCGTCCCCGTCAACTTAGTAGGCCCACAAGTCAGCCTCCCACCAAGGTGGGTCCCAACTAGAACGGGGAGTATTCATTTTTTTGTGCGTAATAAGGAGGCACTTTTGGTGGGTCCGAGCTGACAGCGGGGGGGACGTTTTTTCGCGAAATACGGTGGCTCGTCCGGTGGGTCCCAGCAGTCAGGTGGAGGAATAATTATTTTGTGCGTAATAAGGAGGCACTTGCTGCGGCCGTGGACCCAGCTGTCAGCCTCTCCACGTACAGTCCACGTCCAATGGAAGCCGTTCCTTGACCACATTGACCACACCGCGTCGAGAGCACCAGGGCGGTGGACGACGGCGAGGCCTAGGAAGGGGACAACACGGAGCCTGGGAAGACGCGGCAGTGGAAGTCCGCGCGGAGAGGAGTACGAGGGTTCACTAGTTCAGCTGCGGTGTGAGGCTGCCGTCGCCGCAGAATAACAGGGGGTGTGGGTGAGTGGAGGGATGGCCTGGCCAGCGGTGGGAGTAGTAGGGGCGGTGAGGCCTCCGCGGCAGCACAGCCGGCCACGGGAGGCAGGAGCAGGCGGCACGACCGACGCTGCTTTGGGCGGCTGGAGCAAGAAGACCAGAGGTTGAAGAAGCACTACGGCCGTTGGATGGACATCGTACGGTCACTGCAGCTAGAATCGTTCATATTGACTAAGTTGACAAAGCCCTTGGTACACGTCAACTTAGTAGGCCCACAGGTCAGCTTCCGAAACGGTGCGCCCCAGATGTCAGGGGGAGGAATCCTTTTTTGGGCGGGTGAACCTAGAATATCCGAGATTGAAGAAGAAGCACGGCATCCGTTGGATGGACATCCAACGGCCACTGCTGCTAGAACCGTGTGTTGACTATAATAAGTTGACAAAGCCTTGCATACGCGTCAACTACTTTTTTTAGGGTACGCGTCAACTTAGTAGGCCCACAAGTGTGTGGCAGGGAACTTATAGCCCATTTGCGATTTCTAAGAATGTACATCCCATTTTTGAATTCTAATGGAATTTACTACAGCCCATTTACAGTTTGTTAAAAGTACAGCCCATTTTCTAGGTAGGACAACGATTAATAATTTCAATCAACCGTTCAAGACAGAATTCAATAAAATTTCCCATATTTTGATGGGATCCGAAATATTTTTATCTAGAAATTTCTAGTGAGATTAAATATAAATTTGTATTACGTAAAAATCTAACGAAACATTGCGCACGCAACAATTAAAAATTAAGATTTTCAAAATCCATAAATAATATTTTATAAACTAATTTCGTGTTTGGTGCATTTTTTATAGTTACTACCCAGTTTTTATAATTACATCCCATTTATTATTTTTTAAAGCCCATTTTCCTGTTAAGCCTAATGCATCCCTCCTAGGAAAGATTTGCAGCCCAGCGGGGCGGAGAATAACAAGTTTTACCCTGCCTGGGTATTCCTCAAAAAAACGTATAGCCGGGCTAGCCATTTTCATCTTGAAAAAATTTAATATCTGGGCTGGATATCTGTCTTGGGCTAGACGGGCCACAGCCCGCCCAGTTAATACCCTGCTCTCCTCTGAACAACAACAAAAACATCACCAAGAAAAACTCTGCAGTGCTCACGCCTCAAAAACACAAATACTACTCGAGCTGCTTGGTCCCAGCTGTCGGCCGCACCTTGTGCAATTCTCTTGTTTATATTGACTACATAGGTTGAAAATGGTGTGGGACCGTGATGTCAGGAAACCAGGAGGAAGCAAAAAAATATAGTTGTACATAATAAGGAGGCACTTGCGTACGTACGGCTATGGCCCTAGTGGGTCCCTACTGTCATCCAGTCAAAATAAAGTCATCTCCTGAATCCTCATGTTCATTGACCATGTTAACAATGCTCGGCGCCACGGCGAGCGCAACAACTCGAAGGACGACGGAGAGGGCCTCGCGGGTCCTGCGGATGGTCTGATACAGCGCCCGCTGCTCATTCAGGAAGCCAGGGTCATCGGAAACCTATGAGCACCTTCGAGAGACTGAGACGGCATGAAACGGTAAGGCCGCGCTTGGGAGCTTTGGTTTATTTCACACCTGTATTAAGATACAAGTGTAATTTACTCGTCATCGGAAACAACGCGTAAAATACAGCTAATGAAACCGAGGGCCCAAGGTCTGTAAGTAAAACCGGCGGGTTACGCGTGTAATTTGAGAGACTAGTGTATATTTTACTAGTCGAAATCGACCAACCAAGCGCTTCGCCCGAGACAATCTGCTTTTATTTACAAGCGTCAGTTTTACAAGCGGTTTGGTTGGAAAACGACGATCCAATCACGGCCTAAGATGATGAGTTGGTCGGAAGATCATATGGTTACACGTCTAACCTACCCGACTTGTCGTATAGGCTATGAATGAAACATAAGACGATGAACTTCTTAAGCACGGAAACAACAGAAGAGGATGATCTTCCTAACAAGCAAATCACTGGCATTAGATCGACATGCAAAACAATACAAAGCATTATTCTCAGGAGGCACGGTGAACAGCTCATGATGCCGCATGCCACAACATTCGAAGCTCAACTTTGCAATCAAACACAAGGCCTGGCATTACATAGACAATATTCAGAACAAACTCTTAAAATATCTTACTTAAGTCAACATTCATGTGACTATGCATCTCAGCAGAGTAAATATTTACTTCTGAACAGTAGGAAAAAACGATCGACGTTGCTCACAGCAAAGGGCGTCCCACTCAAAAATATCAAATGCATGTCTTCTGGCTAACATCAATGAAAAAAAAGGTGACAAGGTTTTCCAATTCCAATATATTAAACTAATGTCAACTTTGACAAGCTTTTCCCATTCAAAATATGTAATGCCTATGATTGTGGAACGGGCAGGGTTTGTCATTAGTTTGTCATCTGATAGTCCGGTGGCTCAAGGTGACGACGAATGATTAGAGAACCATTCTATGTATTGTGCATGACGAAGTATTATGGAGGACACGAACCATCTGAACATTTTGTGCAGTTCCACTAAAATCAAGCTGAGCATCCCTGTGGATTTTGTATTTATATGCTGCAGAAAACAAAGACACATCAGCACACACATGAATATTGGCCCGAGTGTCAACCCACCAATCGGTGGACTAACAAACTGAAAGTACGATAAACAGATTAGCATACCCAGATGCCCCATCATTGTTGCTTAGAGTGACATTGACAGACCTGGAGTCATGTCCTGGCTTCTTGGTACTTGTTTGGGCACTTGTTTGCCCAGTGTTCCTCCGAACCACAAGTAAAGCAGCCATCTCTCTTTTTGTCTTTCTTCTTACCCTTCTTAATGGCCGACGCTGGCAGCACCATTCAAACATATAGTCTGGTGGCTCAAGGTGACGACGAATGATTAGAGAACCATTCGATGTATTGTGCATGATGAAGTATTATGGAGGACACAAACCATCTGGACATTTTGTGCAGTTCCACTAAAATCAAGCTGAGCATCCCTGTGGATGTCGTATTTATATGCTGCAAGAAAACAAAGACACAGTAGCACACACATGAATATTGGCCGCAGTGTCAACCCACCAATCGGTGGACTAACAAACTGAAAGTACGGTAAGCAGATTACCATACCCAGATGCCCCATCATTGTTGCTTAGAATGACATTGACAGATTTGGAGTCCTGTCCTGGCTTCCTGTACTTGTTTGGGAACTTTTTGCCCAGTGCGTCCTATGCTCTCTGCAGACTAGTCATGTCACCAGCGTCTACTAATACTTTGTAAAGCTTCTCGATCATTCCTTGTGTAATGTAGCGCAAACAGTGACTGCTTCTTTCTGCAAAGTGGTAAGACCAACTAGACCCACTAATGCAGCAGTTTGCCTTAGACACATTGGCTCCTTTTGTGCAGTTCAACTAAAATCAAAGTCGGAATAAAACCGAGCTTTAATTTTGATATCCCTGTAAGCAACAATAGGTATAAGGGAAACAATTACTGAGAAATAATGGTTAATGACTTGTACTCCCAGAAGAAAAACATCTACTGATCTACCTTATCTTAATGGGAAACAAAGCAGGAGAGTAGCAATTCTCAATCAGTGTGATTCATTCATATTAACTGGGACATTATCTTAACAATGCCTTGTTTCAACATGTATAAAGAACGATAAAGAAGAAAAGTATCATTCCTAAAACAATGCGACCGATTCATTTTAACAGAGACATTATCTTAAAAATACCTTGGTTAAACATGTAGAAAGAACTACAAAGCATGATAGTACCATTTGTAAAACACTGTAGCTGATATATAATAACAGAGACATTATCTGAACAATACATTTCTTAAACATGTACTCCGGCCGATCCCTAACAAAAATGGTACTCCCGCCGATCCCTAACAAGTGTTGCAGTTTTGAACTAAGATTCAGTAGTTAATTATGAGGAAAGTAGGTACTGAACTTTCAAGACCAAGATTTGAAACAACTCCTGAGGAAGATCTAAAAGAGATCTCAACACATATATGGAAATCCGGTCTCATTTTGTGCAGTTCCACAAAAATTAAGCGAAGCAAAATGTCGCAATAGCCACAAGTTGAACAGATATCCCTGATTTAACAGAGGCAAAAAGGGAAACAATTACTGCCAATAAAGGAGGATGAAACATGCGGCCACAAAAAAAGCATCTACCTTATCTTGATGGAAAACAAAGTATAGGACAGTAGCATTTCTAAAACGGTTGCATTGATTCATATTAACGAAGAAATTCTCTTAAAATAGTTCAGTAGTTAATTCTGAGAGTGGCATTGCTTAATTTTACCATCAGCATTAGATTAAGAAAAAGCATAAACAGTTCCACGGGTGAGTGGGCGCAACAACACCATGTGCTTCCATCTACTTATAAAGGGGGTGATGCAGAGTTTGTTGTAACAAAGCAACAAGCATCATGTCTGGGTTGGTACCATTTTTGTTCCCTACTTAATGGGAAAAGAGATCAATACAATAGCTTCAATTCAACATTTATTTAAAACAGTACCAATACGAGTAGCACAACATCTCAAAACACACTGCACGATCATGTGGATGGCACATGGGACATGCCAGCACCATGTGCGTCCACACGTATAAATGGGTGATGCAGAGTATGTAACCAAGCAGCATATCTGCGTTGGTCCCATATTTGTTTTCTTTGAAACTTTTTCCTATGTGAGGGCAGCAAATCTTAGTCCTACACAAACTACCCGACCCCCCAGTTTCTTTCCCTTTTCAACAAAGAGTTTGGTTCCTTACAGATGTGTGTACTAGGTTACCCCCTTTTTCCCTTTTCGACCAACAAAGCGGCTGGATAGCTAGTCTATACTACTTTCCCTCCCTCCTTTCCTCATTGAACCACGTCCTAGATTCATGCTCCACCCCACCGCACCCTTCTTTCCTCTTTGAACCAAGACCTAGATTCGACTACAGAATCGAAAAAGATCCGCATGCAGCTACACCAATGACGGTTTCAAAGAAACTTATACCTTAGGGTCGTCGGGATGTAGCAAGGCGTGCGGTGGGAGGTCGGATCTGCCCACACTATGTACGGCAGCGAGGAAGAAGGGGTCGGTGGCCCTCCCGCACAGGCGCTGGGTGAAAGAAAAGCGCAGCCGGCAGTGGATTGCCTCCCTCACCGAAGGCGATAGAGTGAACGCAGCACCTCCTCCCCTTCCCGGTGCGACGGGATCCGGACGCCTCCTTCGCCAGCTGTGAGGGGGGTGAGAGAGATAGAGGCCACAACGCAGTCTTGTTTAGATCTGGTGAAGAGGGTGAGAGACTGTGAATATAGCAAGTCCTAGCAAAGGAACGCTGAGCCTCCAGCGTGTGTGTGTGTGTGTGTGTGTGTGTCTCTATATATATATATGTAGTGCGGCGAGAGTGTGGAGAGTGCAAACCCTAGCGAACAAGCGCTGAGGCTCCAGCTTATATATATATTGTAGTACACACTGAGCTCCGGTGCCTTAACTGCACCTGCTTTTGGCTGTATGACAGGTGGGCCAGCCACATTTTGGGCCCACCTATCATAAACCCAAAGGCAGGTGCACTAAAGTCAATGAAGCTGCGTCCATATAGTACTCGTGTATACGACTAATATATAGTGGAGTGGTTTTCTTATTCTCTCCATAACAATCGTTTTAAATTGTGTAAGTACGAAACGAAACTCTTTATTTAACGTACTAGTGAAGAAAACTACTACTCCCTCTGTTCCTAAATATTTGTCTTTCTAGAGATTTCAACAAATGACTACATACGGAGCAAAATGAGTGAATCTACACTGTAAAAAATGTCTATATACATCCGTATGTGGTAGTCCATTGCAAACCACTTGAAAGACAAATATTTAGGAACGGAGGGAGTACTTCCGATGAACTAACGATCCACGCATCCTGGTCGCACTTCCTGTCCTTCACGTGCGGTACACTACCCTCCCTTAAGTGAACAACCACACATGCACCAAATTATCGGAAACGTGTGAGAGTGTGTACAAATAAATAATTTTAATTTCAATTATCGGAAATGTTTGAGAGTATGTACAGTTTGCCCTCTCTAATAATTATGGTTTGTTGTGTTCGGCCTAAACTTGGTCAAACTTTACAAAGTTTGACTTCAGTCAAATCTAATATGCGGAGTAAATAAAAATGGAGGGCTACTACGTCCATCCGGGTTTTTAGTCCACACCATTTTTTAATCAAAGTTAATAACTGGACAAATAAAATTACAGGGGAGCTGGAGACAAAGTTGTGAGAAGGCTTAGAAATCAATACAAAACTTATGCTCTTAGTACCAACGTCGATCCTTCTTCGAGGAAACATTCGGTTCATAGCCAATTGTGTGATAAAATTGCACCAACGTGAAAGACGACTGCGTCTCCAACGCAACCAAGGTGAACTGATGAAGGATATCATCTTTGTGGGTAACAAGCAAAGAGCACTGATGGAAGACAGCTTGTTTTCATTGAAAATCGATCAGCTTCACCAGCCGACGCAACCATGAGGCGCAACCATGAGCATTGATAGGTCATCATGGTGATGCATCATCCATTTGGCATCAAGTTTGGGTGAGGCACCTATGAAGTTCGACAAATCCTCACTGTGGTCTGTTTCTTCTCAGTAATCAAGCTCGAGGAAGGAAGAACCACGTGGCAGAGGACAGTGAGGCGGAACAACAATGGCCATCCAATTTTGTGCAGTTCCACTAAAATTGAGGAAGACATGCCCGGGTATGGAGATACGCATCACTGTTTCCAAAAATATAAAAAAAGGATATAGTGTTGTTACTTTGTTTTACAAGATTAACAACGACATCTCAATTGTCAATAAGAATTATGAAAAGTACACCAACAAACAGAAGCATCATGATTATCTTGATGGGAACTAAACCAGGATACCCGAGAAAAAAAGCATTTCTTCATTTAGCCAGTGATAGTATTAGATTAGCAGCAGAAATAGGAGCATATGGACAATGACCGCACAACCACCATGTACTTTTTGTCGAAACAACATGTATACCTCCACCGAGGCATAAATCAGGACAACTTTTCGAGTGGCATTTCCTCTATAATAGTAGGTGATGTTGGACCAGCCGATGAACCCTAGCTACTATACATGGGGAGCTGGGGAGTAGTCGCATAGAAGAAAACCCGCATGCAGCGACCTGGGGAGCTAGACCAGTACAAGAAGTTATACCTCAGGTGGGCGAGATGTCGCTTAGGCGGGCGGGCGGGATCTGCCCACACGACGGCAGCGAACAAGGGCGCGGAGGACCTTCGTCCGCGCCAGCGCCGGCTCCGAGAGGAAGGTGCGCATCGGCTTCCTCCATCGTCGACGGCGACAACATCAACGCTGCACCTGCTCACCTCAGCCGGATCTGTAACCACCGGTGAGGAGAGAGATAGTGTGGACAATGTCATCTTGTTTTGATATGGAGAGGGTGAGAGAGCGAGACGCGAGAAACTCTATCAAACAAGAGGCTATAATGGAGTAAAACAATCTCTCCATAGCAGTGGTTTTAAATAGAATATGCGCGTTCCCAGAAAAATGAAATGAAAACTGGCGGACAATTTTTTAACGTACCAAGAAAGAAAACTCGATCAAAAACACGCCCCGCTTCCAGGTCGCGAGAGTCGTCGCGCACACACACATAGACATAGACATGCATATCCGTGTTTACGTAAAATTCCATTTCCATCTCCATCTCCAATCATATTTTTCCAACTGGCACATTATTTACGTTGTTAATTATATGCGCGGCAATATTAACGTACAACATCTCTTGTTTGCGGGCGTCCGGACCGCTGCCACGGCCGCTCCTGACCAACCTGAACCCTCTTCATCACCCGCGCGTGCTTCCCGCCCGAAATGGTCAGTGCTGCATTCATGCCCGGCCAGAGCGGATGCGACCTCTCACTGGCGCCGGCATTGAAGCGGCACGCCAGCCGAGAGAGCGTCGCCCGCGCCGCTTCCTGGTGCACGCGACTGCTCCGCGTTCAAAGGTCGCAATAGCCGGCCACAACATGCATGTAAAAAGTTCTTGGGAGTCCGTGCTACAACTAGCTGTCCTCCCCCAACTCGTCAATCTCTTCCAGTAGTACTAGTACTCCATGGCGCGATCCATCGACAAGCAGGCGGGAAAGTTATCGTATACTTGGTTTGCGGTGAGTGGCATGCCTAGCAACCGTGTGGGGTCGAGCCGTGGAGGAGGGTGAGACACGAACGCGACAGACGTGATTTAAACATTGGTTTTGCTCCATGGCGCGATCCAACGAAACGAAATGTTGGTTTCTCTCCGTTTCCATTTTTTCTCTGGAAAAACGGAAACTTTCCACTCCATTTTCATTCCTACTCCAATGTTGCCCCGTTACAACATTCCATCAAATACAAAGGAAAACTAACACGCATGCTGATGCATCTCAATGATTCATAGATCATAGCCAATATTTACTTCACAACTAAAGACAAAAGTTGTGAGAGCGTGTACGAAAGAAAAACTACTGATGGGGTCACTACGACTTAAACCCTAAACCCTAAACATGATTTAATTTCCTGGCCAGGTAGAACCAGTCGAAGGAAAGACGGCTGGCACCCTCGGATCATACGATGCTTTTGTGCAGTTCCACTAAAATCGAGCTGAGCATCCCTGATGGCAAACATATTGAAGAAGTGTGGTTGGAATAATAGTACTGGCACTAGTTCATGAGACATAAACTCATCACAAGTAGAAGCCGGTAGAAGTAGAGAAAGATCGACATGGAGATGGAGCTACGTGGGGACCTGCGGCAGTGGAGCAAGCCGGCTCCAAAAGGAAGATGGACTACCTGGGACGTCGGGATGTAGCTAGAAGGGCGGTTGGTACGCGGCATCGGCCCATACCGCGGTGACCCCCGATTGGGACGCACCAACTGTGGATTTTCTCCCTCGCCGATGGCGGCCGCGTCTACACAGAACATTGTTCCCTTCCCCCAGCCGCGGGATCTGGCGGATATGTGACCAACGGTGTGGCCACCGTCGTTCTATGCTTGTGAAGAGAGCAACCCAAGCATGCAGGCTTGTAGCTTAGGCTCCTGCTAGTGTATATATAGTGGTTTTCTTTTTCTCTCCATATCAACCATTTTATATTACATACGTGTCATTGAAGAGTGAAATTATGGTTGCTCTTACTGTGTGATTTGACTGCTCCTTTAGTGGCCCCTACACGTACTCCCCCTACGTGTATGCAACAGTCACACGTACACATGGACGCAAAAACGCGCGCGACGCCCTAATGCATGCATGTCCGAGCACACGACAGAACACACACGGTCATGCTCAAGTGCTCAACCTACACGTGCACGCACACACATACTCAGCCAGGGCGAGCTAGTGACCGTATAAACACCGAAAAATGTATATATTGAGCGCAATGAGCGTATTATGAAGTCCACTGACCGTATTTTTACAAATATACAGTGACAGGCAGTGTATTTATCTCGTTTGAAATTAAGCCATATTAACCGGAGAGGAGGCAGTATGGACTAGCATTACTTTGCTGTGTCCCGTCAACTTGCCGAACGAGGAGAAGCTTGCAGGACGGGAGAAGCTTGCGCGCGGTGGCTTGCAGGACAAGGAGAAAATTTTGACTAATGCAAGCTCTCCCTCGCTCAGGCGGTGGACGAGCAACAGTTAATTCGGTGTCAGATTGCCAGAAGCATACACTATACTAGTACTATTATTGTTCGACTTCCCGAAGAGGCGAATAACCAAGCGCAAAATTTACTAGTACTAGTACTAGTACTACTATAGTCTATAGAGGTATGTACTATACTAGTACTAGGAACTGAATGGAGGAGCGTCTGCACTCTTATTATATTTTTTAAATGTGATAAAGCAATCTTCAACACATTTGGTTCTCTTCGAGGGTTCTCGCATGTGATAATGGAAGTTGATTGCATGGAACACTCTCCACAATTCTTGCTTAATTATGGCTCATATCCTGTTACAAATAGGAGCGCTCGGTAATATTTCCTCTTTTTTTGTTATTCAGCATGTAAACAGGTCAGCAAACGTTGCGGCGCATCTTTGTCCGAACCGTGCTTACTGCACTTTGAATGTGGCCAAGAGCTGGCTTGATGAAACACCTCGCTTACTACTTTTTTTGCGGGGTACCTCGCTTCCTAGTGACCAGTGTCTTGGCTGATCGTCCTAAGAACTTATATATGAATAAAGCTCTCTCATTTAGCCGCAAAAAAGATTAAGCCATATTAACCGGAAAGGTGGGAGTATGGACTAGCACTACTTTTTGGTGTGTCCCGTCAACTCGCAGAACGAGGAGAAGCTTGCAGGACAAGGTGAAGCTCGCTTACGCCTTTTGACTAATGCAACGTACCCTCGCCCAGGCGGTGGACATGCATCGGTTTATTCGGTGTCTGATTGCCAGAGGCATACACTGTAGTACCGAACATGCGGAGTACCATCATTGTTCGACTTCATGAAGAGGTGAAGAGCCAAGCGCAAGGTTTAGTAGTACGAGTAGTACTACTACTAGAACCGCATGGTGGAGCCTCTGTACTCTTATTTTTTTAATCTCTGATAAAGTACACATTTATTCCGGAGAAGGGCGGAAAACGGCAGCCCAACATGTAATGATGATATCGATCAACCATGCTCGAATATATCTTGGCCTCCGTTTGAGCCCGTCTGTGTGTTCTCGCTTCTCGTCTCTCTCAAGGAATGGTGGGTTGGCCGTTTTGCCGTCAATTGAGATTGGTTTGCTCACACTCCGGTCCCACATGTCAGTGATATGCCAAGAGGAGGTGCGTTGACCGACTTGCCATACGCGTACTTGGTTTTGCACCTTCATACTACTCCTCCCTCCATCATAGTTTACAGGGCGTGCTATAACTACCAATGCTATTTTTTAGGCCGATCACTAGTCGCCTTGGTCCCAGAGATTTTTTTCTTTTTCTGAAGTGCGCTGTATAAACAGTGACGGATGGAGTAGTATCAGCGGATTCAAAGAAGAGCGTGTTGATGGTTGCTTCTTCCGAGCAACTTACAGTGGGAAAGGTGGGGCTTATGATTTGACTGCTCATTACTCACTATTAATGCGGCGCAACGACCGGGCTGAGTCTCCCATGCGGCTGTGCACTACCCCTCGGTTCTTAAATATACTGCGGAGTATTTGTCTTTCTAGAGATTTCAACGAGTGACTACTCAAATATTTGTCTTTTTAGAGATTGAAATGGACTACTACATACGGATGTATATAGACATATTTTAGAGTGTAGATTCACTCATTTTGCTCCGTACGTAGTCACTTGTTGAAATATCTAGAAAGACAAATATTTAGGAACGGAGGGAGTACACATACAAAGCAAAATGAGTGAATCTACACTCTAAAATATGCCCATTTGAAATTTGTAAAAAGACAAATATTTAGGAACGAAGGAGTATAATTTTGTGCATGGCACATGGACCCGGATGCCGAAGAGGCTTCTGGCAATGCTATCAATCTTCCAGCATTTGTTTACATAATTGACGTACTATACAAATAATTTTCCAGCGACATCAAATTGTACAATGGTGTGAGCTTTCAGCTTTTGTTTCATGTGTCTTGCCATCGATGCTCGTTCGGAAATAATAAAAAACTACCTTGCTAATGCATCTCAATTATTAGCATATCAGAGCTAATATTTACATCACAACTGAAGACAAAGTTGTGAGAAGGTGTTAAATTAAAATTGATCCATGCTTTCATTGGCAGCAACGTCCCCCCAGCTCTGTCTAAATCAACAAGGCAAGTTGGGGAAAAAGTAGCTGTCTGGAGCATGCAACATTCCGATCATTTTGTGCAGTTCCACTAAAATAGAGCTGAGCGTCCTTGTTCTAAAGATATTAAGTGTGATTACGATAATAGAGGACTGCTGATGAAACAATAAACACATAAATAGAAGCCAGTCACCTTTGCAGTCTCTCTTAAGACTAACTAGTTGGAGAAGATTAGGCTCGGAGTTGGATGAGGAGGATAGAGCAAAACCAATCTCCCTCTGTGCAGTCGCAATGAAATGTAGAAACCTTGCCCGTGTGACATTTTGGTAGAACTGCACAAAATAATCTTAAGAAAAAAGTGATTTGTGCAGTTCACCAAAAGGTCACAATAGCAACGAGGTGAAATGGATAGCCCTGTTTGCAAAAAAAAGGTAGAAAGGAAACAATTACTGGCCAATAACAGTTGATGACACATGCGACGACAAAAAAGAAGCATATTCCTTGTCCTAAGGGAAGATAACAACACGGTTGTGTTTGTCTAAAACAGTGTGAGGACGAGATTGCAATATGGAAAGTACGCCGGACAAGCTACGTTTTGGGCAAAGAACTATGGAAGATCCACATGCAGCGACGTGGGAAGACGGGCAGTGGAGCAAGACCGGAGGGGATACCTGGAGGTCGTCGGGATGTAACTAGGTGAGCGGCAGCGAGCGGAATCTGCCCATACTGCGGCAGCAAGCAGGCGGCGTAGGCCCTACCGTGCCGAAGCTTGGTCAGAGAGAACGGCGTGTACTGCAGATCGAGACGTGCTGCCTCGACGCCGTCGAACGGAGAAACGATGCACGTCCTCCCTTTCCGCTGGCGGACGGGATGCGGCCGGTCAGTGACCAATGGTGAGAGAGAGAGAGAGAGCCACCGCAGCCTTGTGTGAGATACTCTGAAGAGAGACAAACCAGGCAGGCAGGCTCCATTGTATATAGTGGAGCGGACTACCTTTTTCTCCATAAAAATCATTTTATATTCTGTGTATGTGCCATTGAGCGATATAACTTTATTTAAAAATAACGCGCCAACGCATCAAGTCGAACATTGTTTCGTGCACGCGTGGTACACGACCTCCGTAGGTAAACAACCGCTACACGCGTTCAAATTAGCATGTGGGCTGCCATTTCATACAAAAATGAGCTCCACCGTGTACCCGTGCGGGTGTGGCTGGGCACGAAGCGTGAGTACGTGCACGGTGCACCTATTCTCTTCTTGTATACGTACACCACCTACGTGGGGTTGTGTGAGAGAGATACAAACGTAGAGATATACTGTGTGGTTTGTGAGAGTTTTTTTGGGGGGGCAATCAAAAAATGTAACATATGCAATGTGTGTGAAATAGAGTCCTGGATATATCATATATATAGAGGGGGCGATCCACGAGAAGAGAGTGGAGGTATCATCGGCTTGAGGTGTCCATAGAACCGAAGAGAGGGATGATGTGTGTGTGTGTGTGCGCGCGCGTGATCGATAAAGAGTGCCATCGAATTTGTATGTGCCCACGTCAAAGATACAGAGTGGATGGCCTACTGGAACGTGAGAGGGGACAGGTGCAGTTTGTCTCTGTGGCATGGATACCTACCTACAGCGCTCAACTATCGGTGTGTGGTGGGGGGGAGGCCTAATTAACTATAGAGGTACAATCGCTGGTATATGTGTGGAGGAGGAGAGAGGCCTACCTCATGTATTAAGGGAGATCGATCTACCTCATGTATTAAGGGAGATCGATCGGTACCCATGCATATGTGTAGGAGAGGAATAAGGTTGGGAGAGAGACAGAGCTAGAGTGTTGGAGGGGGTGGTAGTGGAGTTGCTTCTAACAAATGGTGTGATAGGCTTGCTAGACAACCGGAGGGCATGCCTGCAATATCGATAAGAGAGGGGATGGCTGCCTATCTGTGCACGTGCGTGTGAGAGACGGGTCGGGAGGCATGCACGAATGATGAGGGGGACGATATGGCTGTGGTAAGCAGACATAACTACATAGGAAGATCAATCGTCCTTTGTCAGAGAAAGGAGAGACATGACTTGTGAGGTACGTCGATCGATGGGGGGAATAGTTAAAGTTGACCTAGGTATATGTTGGGAGATCGATCGGTATACATGCATGTGTTTGTTAGAAGCAAATGAGGCACAGGGAGAAGGATAGAGAGAGAGGGATGCATCTAGGAGGTGGTGCGAGAGTCATACTATATCGAGGGGGAAGGAGTGTGCGAGTACGAGATCGATGAAAAGAGTGGTGGGAGTGAGGCATGGACGGTGATAAGAGAAGAGGGGAAGCTTGTGTTTGTGCTAGGCACACCTGGCTAGAGAGGCATATCGATCGATGTGTGCCGTAAAGAAGGAGCTGGGGGGCCTACACACACCGTGGGTGAACGACCTAAAGTGAAAAGACGAATTTGTGCGATGGAGCTAGAGAATGCTGAGGGAGGGTGAGAGGGATGCGGGCGTGTGCATGCACGAGAGAAAGTTAGCGCCAGCTACAAAGATAAGAGGATTGTGTGGGTGTAAAAGACGAATAGAGATCATACTTCATTATAAAAAGCGAATTCGGGTATTTGAAGAATTTATCATAGTGTTTTAAACCGACGCATGTGTGAATATATATAACGGTGATACACATGGCGTGGTTATGAACATGTTATACTACATATAATATATTTTATCTCTACTCTTATAAAAAACGAAGTTGTTGATGATGCTGTGCCTGCCATCCTGCAATATAGGCCGTCCGATTTATATCTGACAGATAGGAAGGAAACTATGGCAATTTTGAAAAAAGATACCCACACCCCTCTCCATATTTGCAAATTAGGCCTCCCCTTGATCATGTTGATGTTCTATGGAACGCATGGGCACCTTGCTAGTACTACGTATAATATATAGAACATTGATCATAATTTGGGCTAATGTGTGGCTTTTGCAGCTCGGGTCTAAATACTTGTCATAATGTAGGGGGCGGGGCACTATACTATGTGTGATAAACACGGTGTATGTATGGAACATGGTTCAGATTATGAATATATAGTTAGTACATCAAATGTACTATTATTTGGAATCAACATCAAGTGTATTCAAAAAATAGAATTCGAGTTCATGTAGTACACATAGTTCATATCTATCTCTATAGTAATCATGTGGTGTGTTATTAAGGTAATACACGAATGATGGTTGAAGTTGGCTACAATCATGATTGTAGATTCTTATTGAAATAGAGAAACGAATTCAAATTCAGTTCAAATTGCAGCGGTAGTATAGACATTTGGAATGCACTAAAATGTTGGTATGAGTAGGTTACATGCATCATACAGCAAGCGAAAAAATTTAATTGGACATAACATGGATTCATACTCCCTCTTCTTCCATCTATATAGGGCGTAATGCGTTTTCTAAGACCGCCTTTGACTATTGACAAGATTAATAATACATGACATGCACAATGTAAAAATTATATCATTGAAAGAACCTTTCACAGACGAATTTAACGGTGTGCTTTGTGTAAGTTGCATGTCATATATTATTGCTCTAATATTTGGTCAAAGTTAGCATCGGAAAACGCATTAGGCCCTATATAGATGGAAGGAGGGAGTAGCTTTGAATAGCATTTTTATAGTAAAACGGGGCAAGACTCTCTCTTTGTGTGGTGTGAATAGTTTTATTTTTTCAGTTTCTTTTTGGTTGAGGGAAGTGCGAATTGATTTGGTACGTACAAGTACAATATTACACGTTAGGCTTGTCCCTAAAATTCAACCCGCGCCTTGTTATATCCCGAAAATTCAGATATCGTGCTCCCAAAACTAGCGCCTTCACAACCCGCGCCTTGCTATCCCGAAATTACAACGCGCGCGAAAACTCCCTCCAGCTGCCAAATCCCGACACATGAAATCCCCTAACCCTGAGCCGAAAGGGCCGCTAGTTCAAATTGGTGGGGGGTACTTTTGTAACACACCCTACATTTTGGACAAGCGCGCCCCTAAGTCATGGTTCACCCCCTCCCATCGCCTCCTTTTTGCCATTCGAAATCCCAGGCCGCCATAACCTCTCCGCTCTAGCCGCGAAAACCCACCCTCCTCCGTCCGCCACCCCACCGCTGCCCAGCCGGAGCCTCTTCCCCGACGACGTCGTCCACCGCAACAGCTCGACGTCCCTCGTCCACCTCCCCGGATGAGGATCCGTCGTCCATCTCCTCGTCCCGCCGGTTCAGCCGCCCCGTCCTCCACCTCCAAGGAGCTGCTCCGACGATCGCCTTGTCTATCGCAGCTGCTCCATCCCCACAGTGCCGCCTAAACCTACTCCACCGGAACCGCAGCATCCTCACCGACTCCTCGGACGAAGCCGAGGCCTACTCGGCGCCACCAAAGAGGTTGTACACTCATCGCATCAACCTTCTCCTTAACTTGACCTCCCGGCGCCGACGGTGCTCCATCCCGCAGCCCCATGGAGCGGCTACCTTGAAGCCGGCGCCGCGGGCGACATCTCCACGGCGGCTCTCCCCCAGTGCGAGGCCCCTTCGGCGGCGGCGTCCATACCAGCTAGATCTGCTGCTGCTGCTCCGGCTCTCGCTCGATCGCTCGCTCGCCCAGCTGCTGCTGCTCTGGCTCTCGCTCGCTCGCTCGCGCTGCTGCTGCTGCTCTCCCCCTCGCTCATGCTGCTGCTCTGCTCTGATTTAGCTACACTTCAGTCGACTGAATCGACTTTTGGGTCAGTCGATTTTCAGGGGGTGGGGGGGGGGGCTCACCGGAGTTAAGGACGAACCACCCGCAGCGGGGACGGGGGCTCGCCGGAGAGGTACCCCACTATCTATCTTAGGGTTCAGGGTGGGGCGGGGGGCCTAGAGGGCTGGCCGGGGCGGCGGCAGGCCGGCGGTGGGGAGTTGCTTCGGGGCGGCGGGGCGGCGCTGGGGCTGGCGGTTCGGCCGGTGGTGGCTGGCAGCTCAGGGGGGTGCAGGTTGAAGATGAACTGCAGGCCCTCCCTAAACTACATGTCAAGTGCCTCTCTGCTATCATTGCGTTCAGTTTCGACAGTAACATTCAGATTCCACAGTAAATTTCAGTTTCGACAGTTAAGTTCAGGGTCAACAGTTTTTACCTCATCTGTTGTAGTCAGGTGGTTTTTGGTGATGTAAATTTTACTCTATTTTACATCATCTATTGGAGATGCTATTAGAATCCCACTTGAGATTGACGATGTCTATCTTGTGCTGCTTCAGCCTTGACGTCTTACGGCTCACCGGAGCAGCTTCAACGACAGAACGATCCATCACAACTGAGCAGTGCCCTGGACGCCGTCTACAGATTCCTCAGATCTTCCTCCACACCTCCGACGGTCACCTCTGCCTCAACTACTTCAGCGACCAACCCAATGATGTTGAGGTCGACACGGCTACGGCAAAGAGGTTGTACACTTGTTGCATTACTTATTACTATACATTCATGTCGATCCATTAGGGCTATTTTGGTTCAACGGAAAAACATAGCAATAGAGAATTTTCCAATGGCACTCTACTATTCAATTATTCATGCATTTTGTTGAAAGGAATGAAGTAAAACATCCACCTGGACCTACTTTTCAAAATCCTATGCATGAAAACAAGACCAAGTGCATTAGTGACAGAATAACATTCTAACTGTACACGCTTTCATATGGTTTCACTTTATTTTGGCCATGTTTCTTTGCATTCCTCTGCTCTTCCAATTCCTGTAAACCAAACACCCAAGTTGACAGAAATCCTGTGTTTACAAATGCTCTATTTACCATGTGCATTCCTATCCTATTCCGGTGTTTTTCCTATCACTGCATTTTTAGAATCATGCAAGCCAAATGAGCCCTTGCAGAATTATTTCAGTTACAAGTAGGTGTCGAAGGGAACATTGTGTGGTTTGTCCTGCTCCTGCCGCGACGTCGTCCACCTCACCTGAGCTGCTCCATCAACAGAAACATTCACCAAACCAGACATCATGACTCCTGACCGTCTTTCGCCTCCTCAGATCTCCTTCCCTGCCGCCAGCACCCACCGCAACGACATCACCATCATCGACTCAGCAGATGAACCTGAGGAGTACACGGGTCCACAAGAGAGGTCACACTCTTTTGTTTCTGCTTATGTTATGCATTGCTTAAAATTACCTGCTACTTTATCGTCCTGTTCACCTCTTGGACTCCAAGTCAGGTCCAAATTAATGTTCAAACTTGAGTTCTAAATTAGTTGTGGGGCACATAACGAGGAAGCAATGAATAGTATCTCTGTCTAATATCTGGTTCACCTAGGGTATGCCTATGTAGTTCATATTGGGTGGGAAACAAATAGTAAAGCAATCATCATTTGTCTTTTTATTAAATTAAAGCAATCATCAGCGTGCTATCATTATTTTTGGATCCATCCACTGGTTGTTACCATCACTCTAAATTTCTGCATGCTCTCCTTACATAATCTCACCATATTTTTTCGTATGCATGTCAGATATTGTACACAGTCATGCTGAACATGTAGAGAAAAAGAGAAGAGTTTTGCGTGGCAATACAATGTCATGCAGACATCGCTCCATGGTGGATTCAATGGCAAACCCTCCCCACCCCTCTCCAGATTGTAATCCAGAGGAAGATATCTGTTCTGAAGCGGATTCAGACGCCGCTGACCACTCCTATTTACCCCCAAGGTGTTTTCTCTACCTTGGCATGATGATGTTAGTCATATCATGCATATGTTGCCTTGCAGTGCCTACTTTTGACATCATATATGTCATCTGCTTAGTTTAGACATGTTCTGTAATGCCACCTGTTTAGTTTCTATATCATATATGGGAATTATGCAGTCTCATGTCTTTTAGCCAGCCATAATATATGTGAAATGTGCAATGCCATCCTATTTAACCAGGCATCATATATTTGAATGATATCTTGCCCATACTTTTCTTCATTACATTTCCATTTGTCGACAATGTTTGTACATTAAACTACTCTTCCTGTGAATCAGCCATTTGGGTGGGAGATTGAAAAATCTGGAGTGAAAACAAGGCTTTCAGAGCAGACAGTGCTACCTATCGAAGCAGATCTCTTGTTGGATCCCGATAGCTCCTCAAAGATGGATTCAGAGATAGATGACCAGTCCTATTCCCCCACCGAGGTGTATGCTCTAACTTGGCACGGTTATACTGCTCATATCATGCATATGGTGTCTTTGAATTATGTTATGCTATGCTATCCAGTTTAGATAGATATCATATATGTGAAATTATGTCATGCTATCCGTCTTAGTTAAACAATATACATGTCAACTATTTCATGTCCTCTTTTTTCCACACTATCTATTGCATCCGTCTCGCATACAATGTCTGTACATTCAACTATGTTTCCTGTTCATCAGCCATTTGAATTGGAGCGGGTGATGCCGGTATCTAGCGGACTAAAAACACGGTCTTCAAATAAAACAGTGCTACCTCTTGGTGGAGATAGCACCCCGGTTGTACATGCACGAGAACCAGCCCTACCACACATAACCCAAACTCTCGCAGATTGTACCCCTATTGCGATGGACAGAGAACCAGCTTCACCCAATCTAACCCCAACCCCAGCAGATAGTAACCCAGTTCCTGTTGCCACAACACCATCTCCACCACAGAGCTCCCAAACAAGAGCAGTTAGTAAGGCAGCTCCAGTGCCCAAAGGGCCAGTACTACCACGGCGAACCCCAACTCCACCAGTTAGTACGCCTATTCCTGTGAAGGAAGCACAACCAGCTAGTCGTACTTTAGCATCTATCGCATTTGATGTTGTTAAATCGTATGTGCGTATCTTCCCATCTTGGAAATATTATACTGAAGATGAAGGAAAATGCCAGTTGCAGGTGTTTGTCCAGGAGTTATGTGTAAGTAATGTTATTCATGGCAATTACTTTGCTTTGTCCCATACATCCTACCTCCATGATGGTTATAATACAACAAATTTTCCCATTTTTCTCTATAGAGAAGGACCGATTTGGAAACTCAGGATGAGGTAACCTGTGCTAATACCTCTACTATCTTCAAGAATTCTTGGTGGCAGTATCGGAATTACCTGAAGAAAACATACTTCACCGGCAAAGAAACTCATCAAATTCCCTTACGTTCTCCTGAGACACATTTACTGGACGATGACTGGGAATGCCTTGTTCTGTACTGGTCCCGAACCAAGAATGTGGTAAGGTCTATGAGCTCATTTTCTATTTTAAGTACTATATTCTTGCGTCTTAATGTACTGTATTCATGTAGAACAAGTGCCTAAACCTGAAGAACAACTGTTGTAATTTAAGATTCCATTGCTATCATAGTTCAAAAAAGCGCGAGGCGTTAATTGTGCGTTTTGCCACCGCCTTGCGCTTTACTGACCAAAGCGCATGCTTATGCACAGTTATGCACAGATTAAGCGTAGTTATGCGCAATGCGTTTTGCCAACGCCTAGAGCCTAGGCGCGCCTTTTTCAACTATGATTGCTATCGTGCATACTGCTTTGCTCTTGTATCACTGTATTTACTCATACAAACTTATTTTTAAATTGAAGGATCCAATCGAAACTCCAATGGCACGGAAGGTATGTTCATGCATGTTTCTTTAACAGGCTTGCTCTTATCAATAGCTCTGTTGATTTCAATTTCAATTGTGTATACAGTTGACTTCTCATATCACGCACATTACTAGCATCACAATAGAGCCAATAGTGTTGTTGTACATGTAGACCCGTGGTACCCATCTGAAATCTTGTTGTGCCGTGTAGTTTCCCACGCTTTGTATTCTTTCACTGCTGCTTTGTCTTGAACTGATATGATTTGAACCGTGTCTCTATTTTGATTTGGCAAGACAATGCAGTGACCATAGGGCATAGATATATGTTTGTTTGATGCTTTTATTATGTACTAGTACTTGGCAATAGAAGAATTGGTAGTTTAATCCTGTCCACCTTACTAATGAACTGGTTCACCGAAATGAGTTTCATATACTAGTACATGCTAAACCTGTTATGTGTCTGCTTGTTTCTTCTTTTAGAATGCTGACAGAATATTGGGGAAGAGTGCCTTATTAAGCAATGGTAAAGGAAGTAATGCGGATAAGGTTCAGGATAGTGACACATCCTTGTTGGTCTCCAACAAAGCGGATAAAACAGCTAAGGAAGACTATCTCGAAGATAGTGAGACAACCCCAAAGTCTTGTCTTGGTTTAGTGTTCGAGTTACTGGCCACTACCGCTTGCACAAGCTATTCAAACTCACTGTCCATATCAGTTTGGTTTCTTGAGTCTCAACTACAAGCTAAAAGACATCGATCAGCTGTGTTGCGACAAGAAGCGGAAGGACTGCGGAAGTCCCTAGAGCATTCAGATGCATACTTTCTGGTGCAACAGCAAGCGTGGGAGGATCTTAGCGCCAAACAGGACAAAGCTAATAAGCTTGCTAAGCTTATTGCCAGTATGGTGGATACCCAGGATAACGTTTCTTGAGCTCTTCTGAAGTTGTTTCAGTTATGCTCTTGTTTTGCTGCCGCGTTTATTTGCACTGGTGGCCAATTTTGACGGCCAGTGTATGTAATATGCTGCTTTGTTCCCTATATTT
Organism: Triticum aestivum; assembly: GCF_018294505.1. Lineage (NCBI taxonomy): Eukaryota > Viridiplantae > Streptophyta > Magnoliopsida > Poales > Poaceae > Triticum > Triticum aestivum. The sequence continues at coordinate 439,244,586 of NC_057814.1, forward strand.
GCACTGGTGGCGAACTTTGATGCCCAGTGGATGTAATATGTGTAATAGCGGTAATAGGCTAGCGTTAATTGCTTGCTTATTTATTTCCTTATTGTCTTGTTTAGTTGTTTGCTTGTAGTCACTGCAGTTCTTTTTCTGTGTTTTTCTAGTGGCCACAATAACCTATTTTTGGAAACTAGGCCAAAATAATCATGGCAACACACGGACTATTGTAACCACGGGCCGTAGGATCCATTGGCCTTCTATACGGGTCATAGGATCCATGGGCCTTTTACGGGCCGTAGGATCCATGGGCCTTTTACAGGCCGTAGGATCGATGGGCCTTCTACGGGGCGTATCATCATTTCGCCAATCATGGGTCGTACTATTCGTGGACAATAACGGGCCTTTAATAGGCCGTATTTGATAACTCTATGAAAACAGCCCAACAGGTTTTTTTACATGAAAACGGCCCAACATATTAACGGGCCACAAAAGGGCCGACTGTAACCAAGGGCTGAATTTGGCCCACAAGCAGAAAATGACAATAACGAGCCGTAAGTAACCGAATGCTGGAAATGAGCCCAAGAATAAATGGGCCCTGAGAAGGACGAAAGATAACATGGGCTGGAAATGGCCCAATGGAATAATGGGCCGTTAATGGGTATGAAGTGATACACTGTTCATTATGGGCCAGTTTCACCACGTGCCGTTAATGGGTATAAAGTGATACACTGTTCATTACGGGCCATTTTTACCACGGGCCGTTAATGGGCCGAGAGTTACAAAGGGCCTCATATGGGCCGAAAGACGTCATGGGCCATACATGGGCCGGAAGTTAAAACGGGCTGCAATTATATTGGACGGCCCAGATGACGCTACTGGGCCTAATTCGGATAGGCCGTAAACGGGCCCTGGGTTAGTGGGCTGTAAATGGGCTATATGTGAATAGGCCATTAACAGGCTTGCCGTGGGCTGGCCCGCCACCTTTTGACCAAGTCAAACGGGCCGGCCTTTTCACAGGAATGGGCCTCTGTTGGGCCGTGCCACGTGTCGACGTATCATAGGCGCTTTGGGTCCAATGAGTGGATGACATCTGTCCCAACGGTGAGCCGACACGTGTTTCCTCCAGCCAAGGATGATTTTACATGTGGAAAATCCCCATTGGTCGGGGCTGTTAATGGGTTATCGGATCCAAAACCAGCCCCGATAGCTTAACGGCGTTCCGTTACGGTGGATGCCACGTGTTGGTCACCCTTGATGTAAACACTTCTGTGACGCGCGATTTATCGTCATGGAAGTGGACACTTCCGTGATGATAATTTTGGTAATGTCATGGAACACTTCTACGACAGCACAGGTATGACTATCTTGATTCTGCCATAAAATTGTGATGGATGTACATGCATGACAAAAAACACGACCTACGGTGACAAACACGTATCATCACGGAAGTGTTTTTTTGTAGTGATAGTTAATTGCTGCCTAATCCTGTAATTACTGAACATATTGTACTGGCAATTTTATTTATGGATTCATTGTTGAACCATTGTGCTGAGAATTTGAATTGCATGTTTCATATTTCAAAATTTACAATTCGAATAATAAATTACAGGCAAAAATAAAAAGAGAACAGCGGTCATGGAACTTTGCAAATGGTTCTGGCAGTAAAAGCGCTTGTGATGGATACCCCAATGCCACACAGTTTTCTACATCAAATCGTGTGTGATGTAGTTAATGAAAGCAAACAGTTAACCAAGGCAGAGCATGTGTGATAGTTACACCTTTCACACATGAGCGTATACATAAAACTGTGTGGGATGTACATACGAAGGGAAACGTTTTCCCTGGATTGACTGTGTGGGATGTACATAAGAACGGAAACGTATTCCTTGGATTGATTGTGTGTGATATACATACGAACGGAAATGTTTTTCTGGGATTCACCGTGTGGGATGTACATACCTACGGAAATGTTTTTTCTCGGATTACCGTGTGGGATGTTGATACGTCTCCAACGTATCTATAATTTTTGATTATTCCATGCTATTATATTATCTGTTTTGGATGTTTAATGGGCTTTAATATGCTCTTTTATATTATTTTTGGACTAATCTATTAACCTAAGGCCCAGTGCAAATTGCTGTTTTTTTGCCGATTTTAGTGTTTCGCAGAAAAGGAATATTAAACGGAATCCAAACGGAACGAAACCTTCGCGAGGATCTTTCTTGGAACAAACGCAATCCAGGAGACTTGGAGTGGAAGTCAGAGACGCAACGAGGCGGCCACGAGGTAGGAGGGCGTGCCCAGGGGGTAGGCGCGCCAACCACCCTTGTGGGCCCCTCGTAGCTCCACCGACCTACTTCTTTCGCCTATATATACTCTTATACCCTGAAAACATCTAGGGGAGCCACGAAACCATTTTTCCACCGCCGCAAGCTTCTGTACCCGTGAGATCCCATCTTGGGGCCTTTTCCGATGATTTGCCGGAGGGGGTTCGATCACGGAGGGCTTCTACATCAACACCATAGCCTCTCCGATGATGTGTGAGTAGTTTACCACAGACCTTTGGGTCCATAGTTATTAGCTAGATAGCTTCTTCTCTCTATTTGGTTCTCAATACAAAGTTCTCCTCAATGTTCTTGGAGATCTATTCGATGTAATACTCTTTTGCGGTGTGTTTGCCGAGATCTGATGAATTGTGGGTTTATGAATTTGATTATCTATGAATATTATTTGGTTCTTCTCTGAATTCTATATGCATGATTTGATATCTTTGCAAGTCTCTTCGAATTATCGGTTTAGTTTGGCCTACTAGATTGATCTTTCTTGCAATGGGAGAAGTGCTTAGCTTTGGGTTCAATCTTGCGGTGCTCGATCCCAGTGACAGAAAGGGAACCGACACGTATTGTATTGTTGCCATCGAGGATAAAAAGATGGAGTTTATATCATATTGCTTGAGTTTATCCCTCTACATCATGTCATCTTGCCTAATGCGTTACTCCGTTCTTATGAACTTAATACTCTAGATGCATGCTGGATAGCGGTCGATGTGTGGAGTAATAGTAGTAGATGCAGAATCGTTTCGGTCTACTTGACACGGACGTGATGCCTATATTCATGATCATTGCCTTAGATATCATCATAACTATGCGCTTTTCTATCAATTGCTCGGCAGTAATTTGTTCACCCACCGTAATACATGCTATCATGAGAGAAGCCACTAGTGAAACCTATGGCCCCCAGGTCTACTTTACATCATATAAGTTTCCAATCTACAATTCTAGTTTACTATTTACTTTGCAATCTTTATTTTCCAATCTATACAACAAAAACACCAAAAATAGTTATCTTATTATCTTTATCAGATCTCACTTTTGCAAGTGGTCCTGAAGGGATTGACAACCCCTTTATTGCGTTGGTAGCAAGGTTCTTGATTGTTTGTGCATGTACTAGGTGACTCGCGTGTAGTCTCCTACTGGATTGATACCTTGGTTCTCAAAAACTAAGGGAAATACTTACACTACTTTGCTGCATCACCCTTTCCTCTTCAAGGGAAAATCAACGCATGCTCAAGAGGTAGCAGATGTACATACTTACAGAAATGATTGGGTTTCGATGCCTCGCCCGATCGCACATGGCCCCAGCCTGTGTCCCACGAGGGCCTATCCCCGTCGAACGTCTTCGTGATCCAACCGATCCAATACCGAACATGCGGCACCTCCGTGTTCAGCATACGTTCAGCACGATGACGTCCCTCGAGCTCTTGATCCAGTTGAGGCCGAGGGAGAGTTCCGTCAACACGACGGCGTGGCGACGGTGATGATGAAGTTGCCGGCGCAGGGCTTCGCCTAAGCAGTACGACTATATGACCGAGATGTGTAACTGTGGAGGGGGGCACCGCACACGGCTAAGAGAAGACTTGGTGTTTCTTTGGGGTGCCCCCCCTCCCACGTATATAAAGGAGGGGGGAAGAGGAAGCCGGCTGTCGGTGCCAAAACCGGCAGATCTCGGGTAGTGGGTCCCGAACTGTGCGTCTAAGGATCGAAGGTAACAGGAGGCACGGGACACGATGTTTACCCAGGTTTGGGCCCTCTTGATGGAGGTAATACCCTACTTCATGCTTGATTGACTTTGATGAGTATAGGGGTTACAAGAGTTGATCTACCTCAAGATTGTAATGACTAAACCCTAGATGTCTAGCCTATCTGATTATGATTGCCTCTACGGACTAAACCCTCCGATTTATATAGACACCGGAGGGGGCTAGGTTGTACAGAGTCGGTTTACAAAGAAAGGAATCTTCATATCCGCACGCCAAGCTTGCCTTCCACGCCCAGGAGTGTCTCATCCGGACACGAGGGAAAGTCTTCCGTCTTGTATCTTCGCGGCCCATCAGTGCGGCCCACGTCACATAACCCGGACGCCGAGGACCCCATAATCCAGGACTCCCTCAGTAGCCCCCGAACCAGTCTTCAATGGCGACGTGTCCGGCATGTAAATTGTCTTCGGCATTGCAAGGTAGGTTCCTCCACCGAAAACTTCAAAGCATCTGAACCGAAGGGCCATACTCGGCCCTTGCATCTTCGGTCTTGGTAAGGTGAATTCTTCGAACAGCTCGGTTTTGCATTAAATGTCATACCCTTCGGCTTCTGTGCCTCCGTCGCCTCAGCTTCCACGTGGAAAACAAATACGAAGGGTCCAAGCGCTTTTACAGATAACCCCTCAACAGCGTACGCAAGGTGTCTATTTAAGGAGATTAGATCTCAGATGCCATTCAATACCAGGCGAAAATCCTTCAACCTTGCCTAAAAAACCACGCAATCATGGCCAGCGCTCCTAGTTCTTCCTCCTGCTCCCACGACCCTCAAAAAGGTGATTGCGAGAGCTGCTCTGTATCCCATGCCCAGCTGACCAAGCTCCAGGTGTAGGGCTATCTCCCCCCGCGGATCTAGTCCCCGTTCGGTCGGGATTAACTTCTTTTACTGGCGAAGCCCTAGCAGAAAATTTTCCGAATCCCTCAAAAGGGGAACGAGTGTGCTTTGTCTCCTTTTTCTTAAGAGGCATTGGATTTCCAATCCATCCTTTCCTCCGAGGTCTCCTGGAGTACTATGGCCTCCAACTGCACAATCTCACGCTGGGCTCCATTCTGCACATCGCTGGTTTCGTCGCTCTTTGCGAGCTGTTCCTAGGCTGCGAGGCCCATTTCGAGCTATGGAGGAAGCTTTTCTGCCTCGTCCCTCGCTCCCAAAAGGGATCCATATTCGAGGTGGGCGGCACCGAAGTATGGCACATAGCCGGGACAGGATATCTATCCGGCACTAGGAGGGGCCCTCGGAGTGGTTTTATATTGAAGACGTCATTCTCTCGGACCCAATCCGACGAGGCCTTCCTGAATTTTCTAATGCTCCATTATAAAAGCGCCACAGCTGGCATCCCTGGAGCCTCGAGGAGGCAGATAGTGCGGAGGTTAAAATGTTGATGAATAAGATAAAAATACTCGCCCAATCTGGACTGTCCATAGTGGAGGTCATGGCGATTTCCATAACGCGAGGTGTTCAGCCACTCCAATCCCAAGGACTCCCCATGTGGAACTACAACGGGGAGGATGATACATCTCGCTATGGGCGCAAGGGTCCGGACAACTTCGCCGCCCTGGCCGCCATGTTGGCTGATCTTTATAAAGGGAAGAAGGAAGAATTCACTCACCTCAAGTGCCGAGATGGCTTTTCCATGTACAACCCCCCTAGCTGGGTAAGCTTTCAGTCCAGAACCTCACTCAATCCTCTCCCTGAGGCTCAATTAGTCAAACTTAACTCGACCACTTTTAACAGGAATGGAGGAAGGCTACCGCGGGGATCTATAGCCCCGCTCCGCAGCCGGAGGACCATATTCGGGACCTGGATCCCGGATTCGAGGAGGATCCAGACATATTCGTAGAGCTCAAGGAGGGGGGTCTTTTATCAGGCGAGCTACGATGGCACAGAAGTGTCCATTGTAGCCGATTACCCCAGCCTTCTCCCTTCGTCCCATGTAAGTGCCCAGGGAGCATCTCCTCCAAAAGAGTTTTCCCATCGCACCTCACCCACAGCACTTTCTCGTGCTTCAAAGGGGCGGCGCTCATCTCGCTATGCCGCATCGGGATCGTCCCTTAAGAAGGGGGCACCAACACCAGGCGGGTCTTCGAAAATAAAGGCGGACGACGATACTTCCAAGCCCCTACCTTCATAAAAAAGGTATGGTCTTCAATACGCCCTGCGGAAAACATACCGAACTATGACGTTTTCTGCTGTGCCATATTTCAGGAAGAGCATTCACCGGACTATATCCGGAGATATTGCCGGTTATAAGTCCATCAATCCGCCCCCGGACCCTGCCTCTAGGGCTAGAGTTGATACAGGTGCAATGCCGGATTGTCCTCTATCCGACGATTCGGATAATGTATCTGTCACCAACTATGAACTGGAGAGTGCAATGAACCATCGGCGCCGGAGGACAGCTATGCGCGATCCCAACTTTAAGGAAGAGGCATTCAATGCCTTCAGCTCGGCGGACGCATATATTCGAGCTGCTCGGGATGGGCTTGCCGGAGCCACCTACCAGCTTTCAAAGGATATGCGGGTAAGATCATTTTGCGTAGACTTAATAGTCATATACCAGTAGTCTCCGAGACTTGAAAACAGTTGAAGCAACTGATTTTATGGATCGATGTATAATCAGAAACTCGCTGAGAAGAATAGCATGCTATCTCGGGAGCTAGAACAGTGTCGGACCCAGCTGACTGTTGTTACCGCCGAACTGGAGAAGTCCAAGGAGGCACTGACTGGTAATGTCCCCTTCTGTCCGGAAAATATAATCATGTGCCAGTCATGTTTATGCAAATAAACATTGTTGTATTTTATGATGGCAGGATCGTTGGATCAGCTGGAAGAGAAACTAAAGGCCGCGCAGGAGGATAAAGATCATGCCGAAAGGCAAGAGGCCGCTGGTCAACGTGTACTGACACGGACCAGGGATGAGAAGAACAAGCTGCAGGATGCCAACACCAAGCTCGGTGAAGAGGTGAAAGAAGTGCAGCCCAACTGGCGGACGCCCTAAAGGAGAATAGAAAGCTGAGAGGTGGCATATTCAATATGCCTTTTAACTTGCTGTCATATAGTTCGCTGATGCGAATCCTGACCAGTTTATTTCTGTAGGTGTGTTGACTGGGCGGCCCGAAAAAGAGGTGTCTGGATTTCAAGGCGACCTGCTACAAGAGCTGTCCAAGGTGCATGAGCGAGCGCGGAAGGCAATGAGAAACATCGCTAGGGCTTTATGGCCAGCCGATTCTCCTCCAGGAAGTATGGAGGAACTTGTAAATTTATTCAAGGGAGCTCGGCGTCGTTTTGGGCTGTGGAAGATATTAGCATGCCGAGAAGGTGCTCGGGAAGCATGGGCCATGGTAAAAACACGGTACACCGGACTTGATCCAAATCATAGGGCGCGGGTCGGACCTCGAGGATCCGGTGGACAAGAAATTCCGGTAAGCCTGGTGTATGATAATCCCCAAGTGCAGGGAATCATCGTAGCAATTCCCAATGGTGGAAGTGATAAGTATGGAGTGTCGAACCCACAAGGAGCTAAAGGTAAGATCAATATTCTCTCAAGTCCTATCTGACACTGATACGACTCTATGTACACCGAGCGTTTGCTTCCAACTAGAAACGAGAAATAAAACTACGTGGTGGGTATGAAGAGGATAACTTTGCATGATATCGGAGAGCTAAAATATAAAAGTAGGTGATGTTATCATAAAGTTAGAATATATTACTAAATATTATAAATAGGGAGTGTGGAATAATGATGGATCAGTGTGCGGAATTGTCCTAGGCAATTGTTAACAAGATCAGTAGTCGTCATTGCAATTTCATATGAGGGACAGGCATAAGCTAACATACTTTCTCTTCTTGGATCTGATACGTCTCCATCGTATCTACTTTTCCAAACGTTTTTGCCCTTATTTTGGACTCTAACTTGCATGATTTGAATCGAACTAACCCAGACTGACGATGTTTTCAGCAGAATTGCCATGGTGTTATTTTTGTGCAGAACTAAAAGTTCTCGGAATGACCTGAAACTTCACGGAGAATATTTTTGGAATTAATAAAAAATACTGGCAAAAGAATCAAGGCCAGGGGGCCCACACCCTGTCCACGAGGGTGGGGGCGTGCCCCCTGCCTCGTGGGCCCCCTGGTGCTCCACCGACCTCAACTCCAACTCTATATATTCACGTTCGGGGAGAAAAAAATCAGAGAGAAGGATTCATCGCGTTTTGCGATACGGAGCCACCGCCAAGCCCTAAGCTCTCTCGGGAGGGCTGATCTGGAGTCCGTTCGTGGCTCCGGAGAGGGGAATTCGTCGCCATCGTCATCATCAACCTTCCTCCATCACCAATTTCATGATGCTCACCGCCGTGCGTGGGTAATTCCATCGTAGGCTTCCTGGACGGTGATGGGTTGGATGAGATTTACCATGTAATCGAGTTAGTTTTGTCAGGGTTTGATCCCTAGTATCCACTATGTTCTGAGATTGATGTTGCTATGACTTTGCTATGCTTAATGCTTGTCACTAGGGCCCGAGTTCCATGATTTCTGATCTGAACCTATTATGTTTTCATGAATATATGTGAGTTCTTGATCCTATCTTGCAAGTCTATAGTCACCTATTATGTGTTATGATTCGTTAACCCCAAAGTGACAATAATCGGGATACTTACCGGTGATGACCGTAGTTTGAGGAGTTCATGTATTCACTAAGTGTTAATGCTTTGGTCCGGTACTCTATTAAAAGGAGGCCTTAATATCCCTTAGTTTCCAATAGGACCCCGCTGCCACGGGAGGGTAGGACAAAAGATGTCATGCAAGTTCTTTTCCATAAGCACGTATGACTATATTCGGAATACATGCATACATTACATTGATGAACTGGAGCTAGTTCTGTGTCACCCTATGTTATAACGGTTGCATGAGGAATCGCATCCGACATAATTATCCATCACTGATCCAATGCCTGTGAGCTTTTCACATATTGTTGTTTGCTTAGTTACTTTACCGTTGCCACTGTTACAATTACTACAAAACTGCTACTGTTACTTTTGCCACCGTTACCGTTACTTCCATACTACTTTGCTACTAAATACTTTGCTGCAGATATTAAGTTATCCAGGTGTGGTTGAATTGAAAACTCAACTGCTAATAATTGAGAATATTCTTTGGCTCCCCTTGTGTCGAATCAATAAATTTGGGTTGAATACTCTACCCTCAAAAACTGTTGCGATCCCCTATACTTGTGGGTTATCAAGACTATTTTCTGGCGCCGTTGCCGGGGAGCATAGCTCTATTCTCTGAGTCACTTGGGATTTATATCTGCTGATCACTATGACGAACTTGAAAGACGAAAGAACTAAGATTTTTCCCTCAACTACGAGGGGAGGTAAGGAACTGCCATCTAGCTCTGCACTTGATTCACCTTCTGTTTTGAGTAAGCTTGCGACACCTAAACCTGCTTCTGCTATTAATTCTGATATGTCGCATGTTATTGATGATGCCACTTCTGCTATACATGATGCTTATGATGAAACTACTTCTATGCTTGATACTACTGTGCCATTAGGTGAATTTCTTGATGAACAACTTGCTAGGGCTAGAGAGAATGAAATTATTGAAACTGATAATATTGATGAAAGTGATGATGAAGATTCTCCCCCTAGATATGAATTACCTGTTGTGCCTGAGGGTTATGTTATGGATGAAGAAACTGCTAGAGACTTTCTTGCTTGCAATGATAGATATGATCTTTAGAAATTATTAGCTAAGCTGAAAGAAAAGTCTTTGAATTCTAGAATGAAATATGACCCTGCTTTTGCTACTTCACCTATCTGTGTTACTGATAAGGATTATGATTTCTCTGTTGATCCAGAGATAATTACTTTGGTTGAATCTGATCCTTTTTATGGCTATGAATCTGAAACTGTTGTGGCACATCTTACTAAATTAAATGATATAGCCACCCTATTCACTAATGATGAGAAAACTTGGTACTACTATATCCTTAAATTATTTCCGTTCTCATTAAAGGGTGATTCTAAAACATGGTTTAATTCTCTTGATCATGGTTGTGTGCGTAGTCCCCAGGATATGATTTATTACTTCTGTGCTAAATATTTCCCCGCTCATAAGAAACAAGCTGCTTTAAGGGAAATATATAATTTTGTGCAAATTGAAGAAGAGAGTCTCCCACAAGCTTGGGGGAGGCTTCTCCGATTACTTAATGCTTTGCCCGATCATCCTCTCAAGAAAAATGAAATACTTGATATCTTTTATAATGGACTAATCGATGCTTCCAGAGACCACCTGGACAGTTGTGTTGGTTGTGTTTTCAGGGAAATAACTGTTGATCAAGCTGAATTATTATTGAATAATATGTTGAGTAATGAAAATAATTGGGCACTTCCTAAACCAATTCCTAAGCCAACTCCGAAGAAAAGGGGTATTCTATTTCTCAGTCCTGAAGATATGCAAGAGGCAAAGAAATCTATGAAAGAAAAGGGTATTAAAGCTGAAGATGTTAAGAATTTACCACCTATTGAAGAAATACATGGTCTTGATAACCCAACACAGGTAGTAAAGGTAAATTCTCTCTATAGATTTGATGAAGGTGATATTCCTTGTTATAAGTCTGCTAGCCAATGCTTAGATGAGTTTGATAATTTTATTGTTAAATAAGAAAACTTCAATGCTTATGTTGGTAGACAATTGAAACGTAATGCTTATATGATTGAACACTTGAGTGATTATATGTCTAGAGTTAAAGGTGAACTTAAACTCATTAGTAAACATGCTTCTATGGTTACCACTCAAGTAGAACAAGTTCTTAAAGCTCAAAATGATTTGCTCAATGAATTAAATAATAAGAAAAATGATAATGTTGTTAGAGTTATGACTAGAGGGGGTAAAATGACTCAGGAACCTTTGCATCCTGAGGGCCACCCTAAGAGAATTGAGCAGGATTCTCAGAGAACTAATGTTGATGCACATAGTCCTTCTAAAAGGAAGAAAAAGAAAAATGAAAGGACTTTGCATGCTTCTAGTGAAACTGTTGTAGACACACCTGAGAATCCCAACGATATTTCTATTTCTGATGCTGAAACACAATCTGGTAATGAACACGAACGTAGTGATAATATTAATGATGATGTTCATGTTGATGCTCAACCTAGCAATAACAATGATGTAGAGATTGAACCTGTTGTTGATCTTGATAACCCACAATCAAAGAATCAACGTTATGATAAGAGAGACTTTGTTGCTAGGAAGCACGGTAAAGAAAGAGAACCATGGGTTCAGCAACCCATGCCTTTTCCACCTAAACCATCCAAGAAAAAGGATGATGAGGATTTTGAGCGCTTTGCTGAAATGATTAGACCTATCTTTTTGCGTATGCGTTTGACTGATATGCTTAAAATGAATACTTATGCTAAGTATATGAAAGATATTGTTACAAATAAGAGAAAGATGCCGGAAGTTGAAATTTCCACCATGCTTGCTAATTATACTTATAAAGGTGGAATACCAAAGAAACTTGGAGATCCAGGAGTACCAACTATACCATGCTCCATTAAAGGAAATTACGTTAGAACTACTTTATGTGATCTTGGAGCCGGTGTTAGTGTTATGCCTCTCTCTTTATATCGTAGACTTGATTTGAATAAGTTGACACCTACTGAAATATCTTTACAAATGGCTGATAAATCAACCGTTATACCTATCGGTATTTGTGAGGATGTGCCTGTTGTGGTTGCAAACGTTACTATCCAAACGGACTTTGTTATTCTTGATATTCCCGAGGACGATAGTATGTCGATTATCCTTGGTAGACCCTATTTGAATACTGCAGGGGCTGTTATTGATTGCAACAAAGGCAATGTCACTTTTCATGTTAATGATAATGAGCATACGGTACACTTTCCGAGGAAACAACCTCAAGTCCACAGTATCAATTGTATTGGAAAAATTCCAACAATTACTATTGGAGGTTTTGAATTTCCTCTTCCTACTGTCAAGTAGAAATATGATATTCTTATTGTTGGGGACGTGCATATCCCCGTTGAGGTAACCTAGTGTTATTCGAAATTTCTCCGGTTCCATGTTATTCGAAAAGAGTTTGTTAACAAGACTTGATCAACCTTGTTAGTGGATTCCTTTTGATGAGCATGAGATGGATGAAGTTAGAAAGCACAACTTCCTGTACCCTCCTTTTACTTTCTGTTATTTAGATTAAATAAAGCAAAAATAGTATTTTCTGTCTATTTTCTGAATTATCCGTGCAATAAAAAAATACCCCGAAAATAGAAGTTCTCCAAATGCCCTAAAAATAAAATATGATTTTTTCTAGAATATTTAAGAATATTTGGCACTGAGAACACATCAGGGGGAGCCAGCACCTGGCCACAAGGGTCCAGGGCGCGCCCACCCCCCTGGGCGCGCCCCTGCCTCGTGGGCCCCTGGTGGCCCCCCTCCACTTATTCCAGCTCCCACACACTCCTTCTTCCTCTAGAAAAAATCACCAACCTGCTCAAGCACGAGTTCTAGCTCATCTTGCTTCCATTTTCGATCTCCTTGCTCAAAGCTCCACTCACAAAACTGCTTTGGGGGATTGTTCTTCGATATGTGACTCCTCCAATGGTCCAATTAGTTTCTGTTCTAGTGCTTTATGTATTGCAAATTTTTGCTGCCTAGGTGACCCTGTTCTTGATCTTGCATGTCAAATTTATTTGGTCCCAAGTAGTTCTAATGCATGATATAGTCTCTAGGCACTTGTGGGAGTAGTTGCTATCAATTTTGTTGAGTTTGGTTCACTTTTATTTTGAGTTACTAAAATTTTCAGAAAATTTTCAGAGGAAGAAATATGTTTAGGAAAATGTACCAAGGTGGTTCTTCAAGGAAGCAATGACCCAGGCACACAATACGTGAGTCGGACCATGAATTACCAAGAGAAGCTCAAGTGCGGCCTTATCAATGGCCGTCAGAAGATTTCATGGTCCGAGCAGGAGTTAAGGAGGAATTTGACGCATATGTGCGTAATGCTGAACTCGAGGGCTTCATGCTAGATAAGTGCCCTCAGTATTATCACCTAACTGATTCCTTTGTGAGAAGGTTTAAATTTACATCTTCACGCAATTCTCACACTGTCCTATTTGATCTTTATAATAAATCTTATACCATGGACTTAGAAGATTTTAATACTGCTTGTAAGCTCCCGCAATGGGGTAGTGCTAGTGAACCTCGCAAATCTGAGTTTAAAGATTTTCTTGCTAGTATCACTGTGGGGGAATCTAGAGAGATAACACAAGCTACCATAGGGAGCATCATTTTCCTGCTATACATTATTTTGCTCTCTTTATAGGTAGATGCATTAACGGCAAGGACGAGGCATGTCACATGTGTGTTCCTGACCTTAGTGTTCTGAAAAGTGTCGTATTAGGAGATAAACAATACAACTTGGGGGCCATTGTTGCACGTAGGTTGCATAATAACAGTACTAATGGAGATTTGCTCGGAGGAATTTATGCAACCCGTGTAGCTAATTTTCTTGAGATACCCATACATGAAAATGATATGGAATTGCCTCCCGCTTATTTAGATTATAATGCTATGGTTCGCATCAGTTTATTGAGAGGAATGAACAGCCTCTCCAGTACCGACTAATGTTTGATAGGCGCCGCACTGTCCATGTTGCTCTCCCTGCTCCTACTTTCTTTGACTTTCAAGCAAAAGGGAGATATATTATAACCAGGGAGGAGGTGAACGAGTATGAGAGGAGGACGGAGGTAGCTCGCCTCCAAGCTGCAGCTCATGAGGCAATAGCTGCTGCATCTCAGTATGACCCCATCTACAACTTTGATCCTTGGGCATAGACCAACTTAGGCCAAAAGCCTAAGCTTGGGGGAGTACGTATTTCTCACTGACATTACATTCATGTTCACACACTCATTCTAGTTGTCGGTGCTCATACTTTCTCATTGTATTATCCATGCTAGTTTATTTTCTTTTCTAGTCTTCTTCTTGTGTGTTTGAAAAACCTTAAGAAAAACCAAAAAAATTAGTTGTAGCTTTTAGCTAGCTTACTTTCCATGCCTGTAGTAGTAATAATTAAAAGAAAACCCAAAAAGATTTCTTGTTCTTGTTTTTTTTGTTGGGAGCTTTCCCGTGTAAATAGTTTTATTTCTTTTCTTTTCTTTGGGGGTCGAGAGGAGAAGACCATAATTAAAATGCTGAAGTGGCTCTTATATGCATTATTGTTGATTTAACAAAGAGCCCATATTACCTTGTCTTCTCCTTTGTATCAGATGCCTGCAGATTCCAGCTTAGTCCAATGCACGTGCACTATTACTATTATCCACACCGTTCGGTCGTGCAAGTGAAAGGCAATAATGACGATATATGATGGACTGATTGAGATGAGAAAAGCTGGTATGAACTCGACCTCTCTTGTTTTTGTAAATATGATTAGTTCATCATTCCTGATTCAGCCTATTATGAATGAAACATGTTTGCAATGACAATTAGAGATTATAGTTGCTTATGCCATGCTTAATTAGCTAGGAGTTTATAATGGTTTACCTTGCGTGCCAACATGCTATTAAAATGGTTGTGATGTGGTATGATAGGGTGGTATCCTCCTTTGAATGATTCGAGTGACTTGACTTGGCACATGTTCACACATGTAGTTGAAACAAAATCAACATAGCCTCCACGATATTTATGTTCTTGGTGGATTATATCCTAGTCATGCTTGCACTCAATGTTTATTAATTTTAATGCATGTTCATGACTGTTGTCGCTCTCTAGTTGGTCGCTTCCCAGTCTTTTTCTAGCCTTCACTTGTACTAAGCGGGAATACTGCTTGTGCATCCACTTCCATAAACCCCAAAGTTATTCCATATGAGTCCACTATACCTTCCTATATGCGGTATCTACCTGCCGTTCCAAGTAAATATGTATGTGCCAAACTCTAAACCTTCAAATGAAATTCTGTTTTCACTACAAAAAAAAGACACATCTGTGACATTTTGGGCCGAACAAAAGAAATTTATGTCATACTTATGGCACTTCTATGACGATAATTGTGACAAAACCCGGTATCATCATAGATGTGGTGGGCTCCTACTTCTATGACGAAAAATCATGACAGAAAATGGGCTTTTCATCCTGGGCGGGCCGGAGACGCAGCTGCATGACATTCTTTGGGCCGTCCATGATGGAAAAAACCATGGTAGAAGCGAGGGCGAGGAAAATACCAGGGTGTTCCCGGTTACGGTGGGTGGTCGGGGCCGAGCGATGCATGGAGGTTTGCGCGTTTCTCTCGTACACGCACGTGCGTGGGTGCGAGGCGTTGGGCTCTAACTGGACCCGAGCGAGGCGTTCGCCTACTGAACCCGAGCGATTGCACTGCAGGCTACGTGTTACTGAACCCGAGCGATCGATCGATGGCTGTTAACTGAACCCGATCGTGCGATTCCTTCGCTACTCCTGCTAACTGAAGCCGATCGATGCTGCCTCTGGATGAACAGTGAGCGTTGCTGGGGGGGTTTGGATGAACAGTTCCCGGTGGGGGTGGATGAACAGGACCCCGTGGTGTTGCCTCTGGATGAACAGGACCCCGGTTGGGGCTAGATGAACTGGACCCCGTGGAGGGCTGGATGAACAGGACCACCCCGTGGAGGGCTGGATGAACAGTAGACGGCGAGGGCTGGATGAAGAGTAGCCCATGGAGGGGTGGTTGAACAGGAGCCTGTGGAGAGGGCTGGTTGAACAGTAACCGGTGGAGTAGCGCGCGGTAGAGGCTGGATGAACAGGAGCCCGTGGATGAACAGTCGCAGGTGGAGGCTGGAGGAGGTCGACGGTGGATGAACAGTAGCCCGTGGAGGCTGGAGGGGGTCGACGGTGGAGATGAACAGTATCCCGTGGAGTTCCGTTTTGCGGGACGCCACACCCCTCCCGATGAACAGGACCCTCGTTTCGACCATAGCGCTCCAACACAAGTCTGTTTCCTCCGTTTTGCGGTACGCCACACCCCTCCCGATCAACAGGACCCCGTTTTGACCGTAGGAGGTCCAACACAAGTCTGTTTCCTCTGTTTTGCGGTACGCCAGACCCCTCTCGATGAACAGGATCCTGTTTCGAACGTGGCCGATCAAACACAAGGCCGTTTCCTCCGTTCTGCGCTACGCTAGGCCTCGTTTCCATCGGATATTCCGTCCAAGCCCTCCCGATGAACACGACGACGCATTCCGTTCCGACCCAGCCGGTTGGCTCCCCATGAACACGACGATGACACTGTTTCTCCGTTCCGACCCTGGCCGTACATATGCGAGAGTAGGCGTTCGAGACCCCGCCCGTATGTACGTACGTGGCCTTATTTTCTTTCTTGCACACTGGCTGCTGTACGTACGTGTACATGCTACGTGCGCGCCTCTACTACGACACGTGCGCGCCTCTACATCGACCAGTATGTACGTACACGTTCGCGACTAGAATGACAACGCTACGTACGCTTCGACCAGGTGGGTCCCGACTGTTAGGCACTTCCTTCCGTGCGAAGATGTAGCTAGTGGGTCCCAGCAGTCAGGGGGGCGAATCGTTTTTTTTGCCCGGACGCACTTCCTTGCGTGCGAAGATGTAGCTGGTGGGTCCCAACAGTTAGGGGGGAAATGTTTTTTTCACGAAAAACGGTGGCCCGTCCTGTGGGTCCCTGCTGTCAGGTGGAGGAATAATTATTTTCTGCGTAATAAGGAGGCACTTCCTTGCGGTTGTCGTGGACCCAGCTGTCAGCCTCTCCACGTACAGTACTCTTCCGATGGAATTCGATCATTGACCATACTGACCACGCCGCTTCAAGAGCACCACGGCGATGGACGACGGCGAGGCCTAGGAAGGGGACGACGCGGAGCCGGGGAAGACGCGGAAGTGGATGCCCACGCGGAGAGGAGTACGAGGGTTCACTGGTTCGACTGCGGTGTGAGGCTGCCGTCGCCGCAAAATAACAGGGGGTGTGGGTGAGTGGAGGGATGGCCTGGCCAGCGGTGGGAGTAGTATGGGGGAGGTGAGGCCTCCGCGGCAGCACAGCCGGCCACGGGAGGCAGGAGCAGGCGGCACGACCAGCGCTGCTTTGGGTGGCTGGAGCAAGAAGACCAGAGGTTGAAGAAGCACTATGGCCGTTGGATGGACATCGCACGGTCACTGGAGCTAGAATCGTTCATATTGACTAAGTTGACAAAGCCCTCCGTCCCCCTCAACTTAGTAGGCCCACAAGTCAGCCACCCACTATGGTGGGTCCCAGCTAGCAGGGGGTATTCATTTTTTGTGCGTAATAAGGAGCACTTCCTTGCATGCGAAGATATAGCTGGTGGGTCCGACCTGTCAACGGGGGGAACATTTTTTTTGCGAAATACAGAAGCCCTTCCCGTGGGTCCTAGCTGTCAGGTGGAGGAATCATTATTTTGCGCATAATAAGGAGGCATTTCCTTGCGTGCGGCCGTGGACCCAGCTGTCAGCCTCTCCACGTACAGTCCACTTCTGATGGATGTCGTTCATTGACCACGTTGACCAGGCCGCGCCGAGAGCACCAGGGCGGTGGACGACGGCGAGGCCTAGGAAGGGAACGACACGGAGCCAGGGAAGACTCGGTGGTTGTTTCCCACGCGAAGGAGTACAAGGGTTTACTGGTTCATCTGCCGTCCCCGAAGAATAACAGCAGGTGTGGGTGAGTAGAGGGATGGCTAGGCCAGCGATGGGAGTACGGTGGGGCGGTGAGGCCTGCGCGGCAGCATAACAGGCCGCGGGAGGAGGGAGCAGGCAGTCCCGTCGGCACTTGTTTGAGCGGCTGGAGCGGGAAGAGCAGAGATTGAGGAAGCACGACAGCCATTGGATGGACATCCAACAGTCACTGCTCCCGTGTGTTGACTAAGTTGACACAGCATTGCTTGTGCGTCAACCTTTTTTTAGGAAAGCATACGTGTCAACCTGTAGTAGGCGCACAAGTGAGCCTCAAATCTGTGGAAAACAGCATACAGCCCATCTGCCATTATTTCTAATAATGTACAACCCATTTGATAATTCTTAAGAATTTTTTTGGAGCCCATCTTCTTTTTGTTAGCATTACACCCATATTGTGGCCACGGTTAAAAAGTATATGACATTTTGCATATTTCGGTGCGGTCAACTGTTCTTAATCTCGAAATATCGATTCACATTCAAACTATTTTGAAAAATAATTTATATAAATATAAAATCCAAATAATTGTCCACGCATAAAAATCAATGGAATTTAAAATCTTGTAATGAAATTTTTTTGAAACTAATTCCCGGTTTGACGTGTTTTAAAAATGTACAGCCCATTTCTGGGCAAACCGAATGAAATTCTCCTCGTCTTGAAAGATTTGCAGCCCAGAAGGGTTGATAAAGCAAGTAGGCCTTGTTTTGGTATTTCTTTAAAAAAATAGAACCGGGCTAGCCATTTTCAGCAAGAGAAAAACACAACTGGGCTCGTGATGTGGTAAACATAAATAAAACCATGGCTAGACGGGCCACAGCCCCCGCATAGCCCCGTTGTCACCCTGGTCCATCGCTAAAACTAGTATAAATAACAACTACTTGTTCCTCAAAAAAAAAACTGCGCGACCTGCTGGGTCCCTGGTGTCAGCCGCTCGTAGTATAATTCTCTCGTTTATTGACTACATTGACAATGGCGTGAGCCCCAGATGTCCAACCATTAGGAGGAACCATATTTTTGGGCTTGTAATATAAAGGCACTTGCTTGCGTACTGCCATGACGCTGGTGGGTCCCAACTGTCATCCTCTCCACGTACAGTCATCTCCTTGTTCCTCTCGGTTGTTGACGACATTGACAATGCAAGAGGGCGGCGCACCACGCATGGCGAGCAAACCAAGGCCACAAGGCGGAGGACGAAGGCGAGGCCTCGGACGAAACGGATAGGAGTCGTGGAAGATGCGCCGGTCCAGTCGCAGGCGGAGGGGAGTATGAGGGTTGACTGGTTCGGGTGCGGGTGCGTGTTGAGGCTGACGTCGCCGGAGAATAACAGGACGTGTGGGGGAATAGAGGGAGGGTCTGGCCAATGTTGGAGGGTACGTACGGTAGGGCGGCGGAGGCGCGGCCAGCCATGGGAGGCGGGAGCAGGCGGAGCCGACGGGGTGGTTTGGTTTGGGTGGCTGGAGGAAGAAGAAGACAAGAGATAGAAGATACATGACAGATGTTGGATGTCAATCCAACATCTGGTAAGCAGAATCGTTTGTTGACTGGCCAGTAAGTCGACTCAACCTTGGATAGGCTATTTCCTCGCGGGTCCCAAATGTCAGAATCCAAATCTGTCACGGCCATGCAGCCTTTCCTATGAAAATTTACAGCCCATTTGATGTGCTAGTTCGAAATAAGTTTGTGGGTGCTGGTGGGGGCTAATCACTTGACTTCTGTAATGCACAGTGAGCTCAAGCAGCCGGCGAGAGTGATGTTATTTCCCTTGGTTGGGATTTGTTAGTTGTTACAATATTTCACTCTAAATTAAATGACTGGCAAGCCATTTGCCTTGTTTCAAAGAAAATATGACAGTCACAGCCGAGTTGAAAAGGGCAAGAACATCTAACTCCAGCTTACAAACTGTACAAAAGCACAAGGGTTAATTGTTCATCAGGTTACAAAAAACCCAGGTTGAAAAGGGCAACGACATCTAACTCTAGCACTCTTTTCGGCTCACAGTCAAATGGATCGGTCAGGTCCATAGAATGAACATCCTGGGTCGTAAAATTTACTGGATTATGACCACAATATGATGTAAATAGAAGCCCGGCACGTGCAGAAGCTCTTTTGCCCACCTGAAACTCCTTTTTTGCTCTTCCACATACCCATCCGTCAAAACCATGATGCTGATAAACTTAAACCTGATGGACAATAGTAACCTCGCATTCAGCAGGAAGAATGTGACAAATCTAGTGTTTGCATGGTTGGCTACATATCGTTCTAGCGTTATTGTCTTCAATCGAATCTCATGAGAAGTGAGAAAATCCCGATGTTTACGAATCCACCGATTGGTTATAACTTTCTTACCCCGTCATGTTGCCTAAATATACATGAAGATTGAAAATAGTTAAGGTCTAAAAAAAGAGTGTCAAAAGAGCAACAACTAAACGGTTAATTCTAGTACACTATATGTGGGCTTCCAATGTGCGTGAAATTATCACCTTTATATACAACTTCTCCAGACATGGAAAGCATTGCAGCAAGCCAATAATCTTGCTCAGATCAAAACTATTCATTTAGATATATAAGCTCTTGACAGAATCCAGCACCATTGATAGGCCATCCATGGAGAAACTCTTCATTGAGCATAGAACATAATATTAGTACAGAATGTGTACTCCAAGATGATATATAACTTATGCATAGAAATTTAAAATGCAGCTTATGGTTACAAGTGTAGATGATAATATAAAGTACCTAAAGAACTGTGGAGCCAAACACCATATTGAAATGAGCACAGAGATCATGTATTACACCCAAGGTCTCCAGTTTAGGTGCAGAGAGGACGGTTATTTGCAACGGTGAATAACTAGAATCAAGGATCAACCTTTGAAGTGAAGGGGCATCTTGGATGATGAGTTGCCTTCCGTCAAAAGAAATTCCAATTCTTATAAGGTTAGGCGACTTTATTTGGAGACAACCAATCCTAATTGTGAAAACAAGCACCAAGCACTCCAGGGCAGGGCAACTGGAGTGGATGATGATGTGCAATGAGGCCTCCGATATACGAACCCGCACAAGTGAAAGTTTCTTGAGAAATGGGAGTCGAAGGTTTAGTACCAGATTGTCTGGTAGGTAGCACAGCGCAAAGGTGGCGGTGTGGAGAGAGGAGTGAAACCGCGAGATGGACATCAGTGCTGAGGGCACGGGTACATGGCGTTCGGTATGTGGTATGTGATTTCCAGGGGAATAGTAGAAGTCAAGCAGCTGTAGTTCTGTGAATTCAGGGGATTTCAGCCAGGCGTCCACCGTGCAGGGCATGGTATGCTTGCTCAGGTAGCATGACGGGATGCAGAGGCTTTGAACGGAGCCCTGGTGGGAGGAGATGATGGCTCTGGGGATTACAAAATCATTGAAGAGAGATAGCTGACGACAGTCGATATTAAGGGGCACGGCGCGCCATAGAGGGCGCCACCGAATTGAGAGGACTTGGGTGCGGCAGCAATCCTTGGTGGGGAGAAGCGACATGATCTCCCCAAGGACGGCATCCGGGAGATCGCTGATGCGGTCCACCCGAGATTCTACGGGTTCCTGGGATCCGGTGGGGGTGGGGTCGCCGCTTCTCCCCGCGCTGCCGGGTGCGGGATCTACAACAGGCGTCACCGCTGGCGGGAGCCTCATCTTCTTGGCGCTGGGGTCAGCCGACTCCATTTTCCTCGAGGGCATCGCGTCGCGCTCACGGGTTTGAAGGGGAGCTGGGGTTTTCTGTAGGAGTGAGGTGAGGAATTTGGGGGTACGAGTGGAGCGAGCTGACGTGAGGTGGGTGGGAGTGAGGAGGAAGAAGAGCACCCAGGTTTTTTTGGGGGCGGTGTGCTAGGTGTGGGTAGCGCCTCTTATTCAGTAAATATATGGGCTTTTGAATTGATTTTACTATTTACTAGGGTGGATGGGCTGTTTTGTCTTGGGCCCAGAGAAACAATTAGTACTAGTACAGTGGAGACACTCTACAGCTACCCATAAAAACAATTACTACTAGTATAGTGGATACAATACCGCTTCTGGCTCCTCCTAGGTCATCGAAACGTCTCCCTCTACTGAATGCGGTTATACTTTTCTTCACCGACATGCGGTCCATGCAGCACGCGGGCCCAAATGCCATCCACGAAATTAGAAGGCAGTATGCAGGCAGAGAGTCACCCCGGTAGTAGCGCGGCAGTAACGAGCCGTCGTATCACAAAACCCCACCTCCCCGCAGTCTAAGTTTGACGGACGAAGCAACCATCATTTCACTCTTCGCTGAATCCCCTTCTCCCTCACCGTCTTCAAGAAAGGCAACACTCGCATCTGCCACTGTTCTTCTCTCCCAACGAAGGGAAGGTAAGCGGATCCGTGATGTTGGTATATTTTCGTTCAGAGAAAAAAAGAACTTTTGCAAAGCAGTAACCGATCCTCACTCTCTTTTTTGTTTCATTGTCATTGCGATTGTGTTTTCCTTTCAGTGGTCTCCTAGTATTCGTCAGTTTCATGATGGACCAAGGAGAACCAGGCAAAGATCTGCCGATATTGGAGCAGACGCGGGAGGCTGATCCCCACGAGACAGAGAGCTCCAAGAAGATGGAGGCAGCCACCGAGCCGACCCCAGATACGCTCACGGCCACTACTGAGATGGTCAACGCCCCGTTTGAGGTTACAGCCCCCGTGGCACTGCAGGAGCAGTTTTCCCCCTTCGAGGATGTGTCCCCCCCCCCCCGCTGAGCTGCCCAAGGTGATTTTCTTCTTTGCCGATCTCGATTGTGGTTTTTCATCTAAGTATGTGGTGATGAATAATGCAAAATTTTATTAGCTTCGATGCCATGCTATACATAGTGGTTTAAATAACTTGTGTTTCTTATACTGGAAAGTAATTCAGAATTTGTTTCTGTTTCAATTAGAGCCCTGATGCAGACAAGGATTGTGTGGTTGTACATGTCACTCGCTATGAGGCGGATGACCTGAATATACGCACTGGGAAAACAGAGTTTTTAGGCTGTTGGATCCTGGAAGCCATTTGCGCTTATACCAATGAAGAGTTGTATTCCAGCCTCACTGTTGTCAGGCGTGTTGTCCAGGGTGTACTGAAGCACAAGAAGTTCAAAGCTACTCCTTCGTTTGTGAGGCATACTGTTCTTGTCAAGCTTACGCAGGAAGATGACGTGGCATGCCTCCACAAACAAGTTTATGAGTGGCAAGGCCACAAGGTTGTCTTCATGAAGGTTCACAGGATTGAGCTGCTGCCGGACGTCCTCGATGATGTTCATGGCAAGGTCCGTCTTGTGTCCAGCCCAAATTAGATCGAGGCATGAAATAGTTGCCCCAGCTAGTGTTTAATAGTAGTTTGGATTGTGTCTAATTATCCGAACCTTGCCTGTTATCGAGCCCTCTGGGGCTAGTACTCTGTTTGAATCCGTCTATGGGAACTGCTGCTACTTTTGTGTGCCCGTGAATCATGTGAGAACCATCATAATTGTTGCCGAAACAGATGCGTCCTCACTAGTTTTTTCATGAATATGGCATGGTAAGACATAAGTTGTCACGGTTTATCATACGAGCAGTGTGTGTTTTGATGAAATAGAGTACTCGTTCGAGAACTGTGCGCCGACGTATACATAAGTACTTGTAAACACTGTTGGTGCTACCCCACTTGTAAGCAGTTGTGCAAAACACGGCACATTGGCTCAGCTCGCTTCAACACTAGGCTATCGACCAGCTAACAATCAACAATCTGTGTCTGACATATAAGCAACTATGTATCTTGTTACAGTGGTTCATGCAGTTAACTGAGGCCACAATGTAAATTCCAAACGTTCACACGCTAGTCCAGCGTTCATGTGGAACACTCACATTAAACTCGGCTTCATAAAAAACTTGAAAAGCATAAGTTAAGCAATTTTATACATCTCAATGATTCATAGAACATAACAAACATATACTAGTTCACAGCAAAAGACAAAGTTGTGAGAAGGTTTACAAATCAGGAAAAAACAAGCAAGGCTTCTCTGAGCAAAGGGCCTCCCGGCAGGCTTAAATTTCCTGGAGTTCACTCTGGTTTTTTCTTGTTGCCACCATCCAGGGTTAGGTTCTCTCATTCCAGAATAACCAATTATAATTGTGGTCTCAGCTGGAATGCTGAACTGAACCATGCAGTGTACTGACCAGCTGAAATTCTTGTGCATTCCACTAAATTTAAGCACCGCTATTTGCAGAAATAAGCAGACCACAATGCCTCTTGTCCGCGCACCTGTCCAAAAAACCGCCATGCAGCCGTGCCAGCTAGTCCTCGGTCCATGGATGAACTGGTAGAAAGTGCATTCCGGACTAGGATGCAGTTGTTTTCGCTCGTCCCTACACTGCAATCAGGAAGTAAAACGTACGAATCAACTTCTTTTATATTGCGTTGGTCATTCTACCTAGTAACTACCAATGTAGGAATACCTGGAAGACGGGTGGTTAGACGACGACAGCGAGGGATAGCCATCTCATTTTGCGCAGTTCTACTAAAACTGAGGTGTGTGCTTTTGATTGCGCGGATAGAAACGATACGGAGACAGACATCCCGAAACGATATGGAGACAGACATCCCTGTTTGCGCAAATACGAAATACGGTTATTTAAACAGTGACAGATATTTGCAGTGGCGTATGATTAACATAGCATCTATTGTGTTATAATTGGCACTAGATTGACAGTATGAAAGTGTCCTTAAGTAAGTAGCATCACATCACATCAACACTGCCACTAGATTAACATGCAGAACAATAGCATTAGTATTACTGTCATGAGAGTAGCACATGGTCAGTAAATGTGCAATCAAATTTGTGCAGTTCCACTGGGATGAAGCAATGTTAGCGGTGTGAGATTTAAGTGTAACTGCAAAAACACAATTCATGGGAAATAAAGCAAGACGGAAGCACTTCATAAAATGGTGGTGGCATTGCTTCAATTTATCGACGGCACTAGACCATTACTTATAGTGACATTAGGTGGCATTGCTTAATGCTTCATGTGATTTTACATTAACGGTAGCGATATGGGCGTAGGGACAGCAGGGGCATAAAGTGGTGAGGCAGATGTGGTTGCCGAGAGCGGCAAACACTCAGGCAGCATGTCTGCATTTGTCCCATTTTTTATCTCCTCGGCGACATTTTCCTATGTGAGCACAGGAAATCTAGACCTGCTCATTCTCATTTGCGTTGTCCCCCAACACCCGTCACTTTCTTTCCTTTTTCAACCAAGAGATAGGTCCACTTCCCCCACCCTTCGCCATCCACCATGATTTCTTCGTCTTTTCAACCAAGAGACCGGTTGGGTAGCCAGTATCTACTACTTTCCCCCGTTTCCTCTTAGAACCAAGTCCTAGATTCATGCTACAGCTTTCCCACTTTCTTCCCTGTTTGAACCAACTCTTAGAGTCGACTGTATGAACTAGCTTTACCTCTAATAATAGTAAAAGTCTAGGTGGCTTTGGAACAGCGGACGGAAGTAGAAAAAGATCCACACGAAGGGAGCTGGGGTAGTAGAGCAAGGCAGGTTTTGAAGGAATATATACCTGAGGGTCGTCGGCATGTGGCAAAGACGGCGTCGGGAGGCCGCATCTTGGCCACAATACCGCAGGGAGGAAGAAGGGGTCTGAGGCCCTCCCGAGCCGGCGCTCTCTCGGAGAGAACGGCACGGCCGCCGATCGGGACGCGCGGGCAGCCGTTGGTCTCCTCCCTCGCCGCCGACGACAGCGTGAACGATGCACCTACACCCTGCCCCGGTCGAGGTTGTCCGGCCGGATTTGTGACCAGCCGTGAGCTGAGAGAGAGTGTGGCCACCTATGTCTTGCTTAGATCTGGAGAGCATGAGAGAGTGAAAGAGAAGAACCCTAGTAAAGCAAGCGCTAAGGCTCTTGCTTATATATATAGTGGAGTGATTTTGTTGTACGAGCTTCAAAAAAATGTGCTCCTACGTGTACCCGCGAGTGGTGTGAGAAACTAGTGTGTGCGTGCACCGCTTCTCTTCGTGAGAGTACAATATACTATGCCCAAAGAACGTTCGCCACAAGAGTAATAGTATAAGTGTGTGACATGTGAGCTAAAATAAAATGTGCGCCACGTCTTTTGTTTTTTACAAGTTCTGAGGGTAGGGTGTGAGAGGACTCGGGAGAGTCGTGACTCGTGAGGGTGCATGTGCGTGAGAGAGAGGTGGCACATATCAATGCAATGCATGTGTCCGTAAATCATTATCCGACAAACGTTCGCCACAAGCCTTTTCCTGACGAACGCCATAAGAACCGTTAGATCGGCATCCGACAGTGTCAGTTTTGCCATGTCATTTAACAGAACAGCCACTCCTCCTACACACAAATCTTCCACGTGAGTGTTAGCAAATGCCGTATGCTCCCTCTGTTCCAAAATGCAGTGCATATAGCTTTATTGAAAATTCGAACCTCGCAAACTTTTACCGAGTTTTCGTGTACCAAATTGCACATGTAGAATACCCTGTATATATCATTTCATTCATCTTCGAGAGGTAACTATAAAGATGGGGAGGAGTCTACAAAGAAAGACCATCGTATCACCTGCAGCAATTTCAACCATCCTTTGGTGTGGAGGAATATCATAGGAACTCTATATGATATGATTTTTATAGGATATTTTCCCTTAGAGCCAATTGGTTCATAGGAATAGATTCATATACTCCACATTTCAAAGGAAATAAACATGATATCATTTTATAGCTTTAGAGCCACTTGGTTCATATGAATGGATTCCTATACTCCCATAATTTCAAAGGAAAATAAATATTAGCATATATTCAATATAAAAGTTCCTATGATATGAACCAAATTACATCTCTTTTCTAATCCCTCCTCATAGGAATTGAGATACATGTCATCTCTAGATTCAGTAGAAAAGTTCCTATGATGTGAACCAAATGACATCTCTTTTCCAATCCCTACTCATAGGAATTGAGATACTCCATGTCATCTCTTTCCCTACAACTTCCATGTATACATCTTCTATTCCTAAATAGCTAGTACAACCCACTAGTAGCTTTTTTCCAAGACATGCAACTATGGCACAAGAACTATATAGTGTGCGAATAACTTTGAAAGATGGTCGCTGGATGAAGCTAATCCGACAGTGCAGAGATGGCAAATCCGAGCACTACTGGCCGTTGGATATCATCAACATTCCACCAGATCTGCCACATGTACAATTTAGAAGACTCCATGGTTGAACTTAAGCATAATGCACAAACCTCAAAACACAAGCACTTCTCCTTTGTTCTAGAATCTTCCGTATCATAATTGAATTTTTTTTCTAAATGAATTGCCATTATTTGTTTTTTACTTTATGCTTTACAATGCACAACCCCATGAATCTTAACATTTTTATAAAACTAATTGATTTTGAATGAGATGAACTATAAGAACTAAACGAACATCTACATCATGCATATATGACTCAAAGCTTTACATGCTATAGTGTGTATTTATTCATAATTTGGTTTCGAAATCTCATGCGTTCAATGCATGTGTACCTTACTAGTTTTGAGTAGAGTAGCAAATTTCACGCGGCCCCGGGTATATCAAAATGCAGGGCCCATGCATCATTGCCTTTCGGTCGAACCTACGTCCACAATTTTTTGTACGTACTATATCTCCACTGGTCCCCGAACCCAAAATGCTGCCTCGTTCCCCTAAAACCAAGCGGCCCACACATATTTAAGGCGTCGACTCGAACTCAATCCCTCTCCCGTTTACTACGACGTGGCCCCGCACGCCGTAGTACTCCTACAAACCCTACCGCCGCACGCATCATCGGTTTTCTTCAAGAGGACGAGGGAGAAGCCGATTTGTAGTGGAGGCGCTTTAAAAAAAGGATCTGTAGTGGAGACCCCTACCCTAGGGTGCCCTAGGTAGCTGCCGCACGCATCATTGGTTTTCTCTTTTCTTTATGCTCTTGCGCCCTAGAGTGAAATGATGGTTGCCTCGTCCGTCCAGCTTAATGCGGGAAAGGTGGGGCTTTGTGATTTGACCCCTCATCGCTCATTTTCTACTACTGCGGCGCTACGACCGGGGTGCCTCCAATTCCAACCGCTGCTCCGAAATATAATTTGGTGCATCGCACGTGGAACAAGACGGTGGATGAGCCACATGTCGGCCAAAGGGGTCCTGTTAAGTGTGTCGCCATTTCGTGTGCGGACTGACCCTGCTTGAGTTGCTACGCCAACACGACAGGAGCAGCCTACCACTTGGTTTTGCTCCTTGGTGAATCCCGACTATATTGATCTAAAAAGATACGTACTGAACTACCCTCTCCGTCTCGTTTTTTTAGGCGTCTCGGTTTATAGGGCGTGCACGTAGTTCTAGGTCATCCATTTGACTAACTAAATATGAGTTACTATGTCACAAAAAGTATATCATCGGATTCTTAAGCGGATGTAGTTTCTAAACATATACTGTTCATCACATATATAGCCAGTTAAATTCTCAGCCTAGAATGACTTGCATGCCATGTAAACCGATACGGAGGAAGTATAGTAAAAATGAGGTGATTTTACCGAGCAATCAGCGGGGGGGCATCGCATGTCATGCGGTCCCACGTGTCATGATGTACCAAGGCAATGCGCGTGTCCCTCTTGAGGCAGAAGCAATACTACGTGGTTTGAGATGATGGCGAACCGAAGTGTGAAATAATAGTTGCTTCGTCCATCTGGGAAGGTGCGGCATTGTGATTTGACGTCTCATTGCTCATTACTACTACTGGGGCGGTATGACTGGAGTGCATCCCCCCTGCTGTTCTGCACTGTTATTTGGTGCTTGACACGTCAACCCGGTTGCTATATGTCCCACATGTCGGTGACAGGAAGTACAGAATTCATGAAAGCGAGCGTCGACGGAGGAGTACAACACACGGCTTGGGTTTTTGCTGCTTCGCGCGATCCATCGATACAAACCCGGACTAAAAAAGGCGAGGGCGGGTCTTTTCCCGCGCGGTAGGCAGGGGAGTTTGGCATAGTCTGTTCGAGGCAAGGAGGTAGGAAGGGAAACAAGCAAATAAAGGTTGAGCGGCTTAGTTTTGGGAAAATCTGATACCCACTAGGGTTTATAGGGCTCATCTAAAAAACATTCATTTTCCGTCTTATAAGTCTCAATTCTACTACTAGTAGTAGTACCATCACATGTTGGATTTCGAGGTGCGTTAGATCACCTGATGCAAGCAGTGTCAAGAGAAAACTCACCAATGCATGTAGAAGTTCATGGAAATTTAGTGGTCATTCATTCATCCGTTCTAATTAATGCCACAGTAAACATAACTTCTTGAGAAAAACGAGCGTACTAATTACTTGTGCAAACTAGGAGTACGAAATTAATTCGACCACTCACCGTCTACCTTGGTTGGAGAGATTTTGAAATTGAGCCATAAACTGGAAAGGAGGGAGTAGTAACTTTTGTCTCGATTACTATTTGTGGCCTTGTATAGATGCAAAGTGTATTTTTTATAGTGGCCTTGTATAAGTAAATGGAGGGAGTACTAAAGAACATATATATTCCAAACAATATGATAATCTCTCTAACCAAGCTAGTAGGGATGAGGAGTAAACGGAGGGAGTAGTAAAATTTTCTCCTCGTCCTGCGAGCCACCGCGCGCGTGGGCGAGGGAGCGGGCGTAAGGCGTACAGTACTACTACTAGTAAGCAAGCTTCACCTCATCCTGCGAGCCACCGCGCCCGTGGGCGGGGGAGACGGCGTACTAAGCAAGCTTCTCCTCGTTCTGCGAGTTGACGGGACACATCAAAAGTACTCCAGTGTATAGAGCCTTGCCTCTAAGGTAGGCCCCACATGGTTTGCCTCTTTTTTAACATAACGCGTCAAGTCGCAATTTGTTTGTTCACCCGTGGTAGACGATCCTCCCTCCACCAAGTGGACAACCAGTACACGTGTCAAATTACCACGTGGGCTGCCTTTTCGTACAGAAATGAGCTCCACCGTGTACCCGCGCGGGTGTGGTTGGGAAAGAGACGGGAGTACGTGCGCCGTGCGTGCACCTCTTCTCTTCGTGCACGTCCCCCACCTACGTGGGTGTGTGTGAGAGAGATACAAACCTAGACATAATGCGCCGTCCATCCCCATGCCTCCGCCCAGTCCGACCACCAGTCACCACCACGCCCCACTCCTCCTCACCTTATCTCTCATCTTTCTCCCTCCATTTTTATATACAAGGCCACTATCAAAATTACAATTTGCAGATATACAAGGCCACTAACACTAATCGATGCAATATTAATGGTGTTTGCCTCGTAGTACTAGCAAAGGAGGACATTAATTATCCCTTGCATGCATGCGGGAGTGAGCATTGGCTTGATGTGCATGAAAGAGAAGAATACACATTAATTTACACGGCAAACAAGGAAACAAGGTGGCTTGCAACATTGACTTAGAAGACATTAATTTTTGCCTTGGTACCTGTAATATGGATTTGTGGCCTTGTATACAAAAATGGAGTCCGATAAAATTCTCGAGATACCATTTATCCGATAAAATTCTCGAGATATCATTAGTTTTTACAAAATGGGATTACTCCTGCATGGGTCAATCACAACAGGTGTTTTGTAAAAAAATGCATCTTGATGTTCCATGCAATGCACGGGCATCTTGCTAGTCCATGAAAACAACACATGGCAAAATTCCACAGCGAACGAGGGATTTGAATCTGTTGGGAGGGGCTGTTTGGATCTTGCCCGGGGTAGCCAAAATATTGGCGACCCTTTTGTCCACCGGTGACTTTGCCACCGATGAACGAGGAATGGCTCGGGTGCTCATGCATCCTCCAGTGCGCACGTTGGAGACGAGCTCGCACGAGCTGTGTTCTTTTTGTCCCACCAAGCCGCCCGAGCCGCTCGCAGACCGACCGGCGACCCGCAAATTATGCCATCCAACCGTAGCCGCACACATTATGACGGCAACTCAACCAACCGGACGAAATTCACACAAACACGGCGATATTTCATATAAACAACGACGGAAATCATAGAAGATACTGGATTTTCATACAAACATGACGGATTTCATTACATTCAAATGAACTACGTGGTGCAAGTTCTGGACAGCACAGGTATATAATACCTGGCCTAAATGGTCGCCCGCCGATCGATTTGTGTTCCTCATGTCCGGCAGCACAATCATCGGACTGCCGGGAGCCCCGGAGGTACATGCTTCAGTGCAAAGGACGGCTCGCTTCCCCACTGTCCAACAGATATCATTGGCTGATGCCGAAGATGATGGTGGAAGGGGGCTTCCCCGCTTCCGTGGAGCCCATGCGGGGTCGACGAAGGTCCTCGCAACAAAAGGATCTGGCAAGACACCTGTTGTGTACGCCGGCGTCGCCTCCGCGGTGGCCTTCATGGGACCCAAGCGGCGGCGGCCTCCCGTGTTCTACTTCTCTATGATGGCGGCGGACGTGGAGGCACTGGCCACCGACTCGTCGCTCTCCGCGCACCCGGCTTCTGTCGCTGCTTGCATGGTGCGGCCGCCGGCATGGGAGTCTCGGCCACAGAAACGGGAGACGCGGTACGAGGCGGCGGCATGGACGGCAGCCACGACGCCCGGGCGCCGCTCCTCGTCGAGCTGGCCTGGAGCGGCGAGTTGCTGAACCGCGCACTGGCTTGGGGCGGCAACTGGCTCCATCAGGCGAGGGGAGGGAGGTGGATCAGCGAGCTGCATAGCTCGTATCCGGTGGGCTCGGCGTGCCACCCAGCCGGCTTGGATGCAGAATAACTACTCTTCGTAAGCCATTGTAAGAGTGGACAAAATGGTGAAGGAGGAGATAGGGGAGCGGCGGAGGTGTGCGATTCTTGGCCGGCGTTTGGCCTCGTTGAAATAGGAGATTAAATAGAAGGCGGACGGGAGGAGCTCGGCCGGCGTTGCGTTTAATGCCAGCCCGGTCATGAGCGGACGTGTGTCCAGAGTGGGTTTCTCGGCTTCCACACGGGCGGGTTTCATGGAGGCGTTTAAATGCGGCAAGGAGGCGTGTTCAGCCCGGCGTGCAGCGAGTGGCGCCCTCGACTCTGACGTAGGACACCGCGCCGTTCTTCCACTGACGTGTGGGCTCTTTGGGTACATGGCCTGCATGTCACTGACCCAACGCAAGCAGCGCATAGCAGAGGAACCTTTGGTGGGCCAGGGCGGTCAGAAGCGGGCATTTCATAAACCGATGATTGTTCATTGAGTGTGACGTCATCGTTTTCATGTAGATAAGCCTACTATGTTGATAGCCCGTTCGATACGTTGTGATTCATAAAGACCGCTGCAAACATCAATGTTTTGCTTATCACAGATAACATTGATTAATACCCGTAACAATCAATGTCCTTAACAAAGGGTGCATGCACGAATAGGTTGAGCGTGTGTCTTGCGTCGTGTGTTGTGTGCATGCAGGCGTGTGAGTGTTGCGGTGTGCAAGGGTACGTTTCAGTGTTGCATGCATGTGTGTGTACGTGCGTGTGTTCGTGGGTGCATGTGTACGTGTCAGTGTTGCACGCATGCATGCGTGCGTGTGTTCGTTATGTGTATGTGTCAGTGTTGCACGCATGCGTGCGTGCGTGTCTTGCGTGCGTGCATGTGTACGTGTGGGGTGAGGCTACACGTCAGTCGACTGACTTTTTCATCTCTGGTCATTAGATTTTCCAGCCGTTGGATACGAAATCAAGGGCCTGCAGTTTATCATCAAACTCCACCCCCAGAGCCGCCGGCCGAACCGCCGGCCCACGCCGCCACGCCGCCCCGAAACCACTCCCCACCACCGATCCGCCGCCGCACCGGCCATCCCTCTAGCCCCCCCCCCCCCCCCGCGTCGAGCTTTTTCTCCGGCGATCCCCACCCCACCGCCCAATCAACGCGCCCCCCCATCGCCGGCAACTGCCAACCAGAGGTCTCACGACTTCGAGTACCCACCGACCACTAATTTATTACCATTTATGTCCTTCATATACGCGCTGACGGGTGGGCCATATGGTAATGTGCGCTGCTGAATGTGGACCGTTTGACTGGTCAATTGATCGTGACATCAACAAATTACGGAGCTGTATGGTGAGCCAGTGACCATATGATCACCCTAAAATGTATTTTATTAACACAGTATAGACTCAAACTACCATTTTTTTCTTTCATATACGGGCTGACAGGTGGGCCCCACGGTTACGCGCCCCGATGGTGCAACACTAGTTGTGCCACGTGGAACGTTTGACTGGTCAATTGATTGTGTCATCAACAAAATACGGAGTTGTACGGGTGAGCCCGGGACCATATGATCATGACATGTATTTTTGTTAGCACGGTACAGACGCAAGGGCTCATATACACGCGCAAGCACTCACCGCTATAAGCGCACACACGCAGACCCTACCCCTATGAGCACCTTCGAGAGAGTGAGCCAGCATATGATCTTGAGATTTTATGAAGTCACCATAGGTGCCTCGTAGTCGAGTGGAACGTCTCCTCCCACTGAACGCACATCGTCGGAAAATACTGAAATTAGCCCAGGATAAATGCGAGCACCAGGACTTTAACCCTGGTGGGCTCGAGAAACCACTGTCCTCCTAACCATCCAACCA
This sequence comes from Triticum aestivum, assembly GCF_018294505.1. Taxonomy (NCBI): domain Eukaryota; kingdom Viridiplantae; phylum Streptophyta; class Magnoliopsida; order Poales; family Poaceae; genus Triticum; species Triticum aestivum. The sequence goes on from NC_057814.1 coordinate 439,277,997, forward strand.
CATGTTGGTTAGCACGACAAAATGTATGTGGTGACCGTGATGAGCTTATTCTGAAGTCCAGTGACCATATCGTGCTTTCGCTTCAAATACAATGACCCTAAGTGTCGTCAACAAAATACGGAGCACGCATCAAATGCAAAGTCCGTTAGTGTCATCAAGAAAATACGGAGACGTATCGTGAGCTAGATACCGTATGATCACCACGAGAATGTATACAGTGACCGTAATGAGCATATTCTGAAGTCCAGTGACCGTATAGTGCTTTAGCTTGAAATACAGTGACCGTCACGCGTGAATGTGTCGTGGGCATGCATACTTTTAGAGGGCCGAGAGATAGTTTGTGTGCATACGTGAAAGTGGTGTAGAAAGAGGGGGTGTCCGATGGAGACAAGGAGAGATATGCCCTTCGTTTCTCTTTCCCGTGACTAATATTTTAGGAGAATATATAAACATTCACAATGCAGAACAAATATTTTTGGATGCACCATGCAATTAACTTTCATGTATAACATTGTACTATTGTATATGCTTATTTTCTTAGTGGCCGATTGCGTGTGTGGTGTGGTGGGCACATCATTTCTAGTTGTGGTGGGTCAACATGAGGACTCATGGGTCGGTTCCATCCTGCGCCACATAGATTGGACCGAGACGCATTATACGAAGACCCATGTGGAGCACTCGGCGTACAACACGAAGCTAGCTACCAGAGTCGCGGAGGACTCTATCCCCACTGGTGATAAGCTGACTATATATGATTTGTAACCCTAGGCCCCCAGTATGTTATAGAAGCTTGGGGGCTAGTTCGTCGATAGTATACACACACGCACAATGCCCGGTATTCACGTGTACTTTGTACACACCACTATCACTAATATACAGTACGAGGAGTAGGCTTTTTCCTCAACTGCAAGGGTCCAAACTAGGGTAAAACTTTGCCTCGTATTACCATCCAGCCTAACAGTCAGGGATATCCTACCGAATGATATGATGGAATCATATCTGCCAACTACTAAGAGAGAGGTGAGTCTGGGGGGGCAATGTGTGCGAGAGAGGCCTAAAGATAATGTGCGTGCGGGAGACACGTAGGCACATATGTGTGTATAGAGGGCTAGTAGAGACCGTGCGTGTGTATATATGCATGTGAGAGAAATAGTATTTTCCAACAGAGATTAGTGAAAAGAGTGGTACATAGTAGTCAGAAAGAGAGAGAGATACAGAGAGAGCATGTGCGTGAGACACCCCGACACCTGGAGAGAGATTGTGAGCATGTGTGAAAGAGAAATGTCGATGCATATAAAGTGTGTGCACTTATGCGTTAGATAGAGAGATATATAGCGCGTTTGTGAGAACGGGCCGAGGCATAGTGCATTTACGTGTAAAAGGCGGTTCTACGCATTAAATTAAAATATAAATGGCATTATTATTTTTGGATGAGATCATGAATTTTGCAAATTGCGTATGGACGAAAATTGGTCTATCAGACACCCATACTCTATTGAATTCTAGCATGTGCATGTGTTTATTTCATATTATCGATCCATAGAGTGAGAGCGGTTTGAAATACAGGCAATGGATGCTTTTGCAATTCATATATAAACATTAATTAGTGCACTCCATGTTGTTAGTGTGAAGCACTTTATACATTTGTCACTTGCATGGATACATTCCAAATTGCTAGCTACGAAATAGAATACATGTCGAATTCAACATAAAGGGGGTTTCGAAGATTCGAATTCATAGGAAGTGCATTCATCTATTTGAACCCGAGATAATGGCATTTGTAAATCAGATGTAAAAGGGGGCATCAATCTTTGTTGTGCGTTTGAACATGCTATATATATTCATACGCATGTCTAACTTTTTTTTGCAACCAAGGAGATTATATCTGGAACCATGCATGAACTGAGGTAAGTTGCATATTTTTTAATATATACTCGTGTACAATGTATATTCAAATGTACCCCCTCCATTCCAAAATAATCGTAGCTTTAGGATTTTCAAGAGTAAAGATTTGTGAAGTTTGACAAATCCTGAAAGTTCAATTCAAGAGAACCGAAAACGTTAATGCTTCTGCTCCCAAATATTGAACGAAGCGCCAAATAGGCCTCTGGTCACCCGAAACTGCGCGAGACTAATGTTTGGTGGTAGGAAATTACTGTCCTGACTCTGGCCCGTGTAGCCTATCGGCCCGATGTCCAAAGGTCTAAACTGGGGTAGGTTTGTAACTTCACCAAGACACCAGTCTCAACCGCCTCCGAGAAGCATTCATACGCCGTGGGCGCCTAAACACCCATGCGCTCGGCCGAAATCTATCCCGCCCACATTTGGGACACCTGAGATTACTGTCCTACCCCCAACCCGCAATATGTCCGAAATTTTAGATGGGGGCAAAGTTTGTAACTTTCCCCAAATTTCAAACAAGCGCGTCCCAAACCGAAACATTGTTCCCCCTTAGTTCCCCGCCTCACTCCGTTTCCCCATTCATACTCCGTGGGCGCCAAAACGCCCTCTCCACCAGCCGTGAGACCCCAGCCTCCTTCGTCCTCCACCCCATAGCTCCCAATCCACCACCGCCCTCCTCCATCACGCCGGAGCCGGTACCCCGACGTCGTCGTCCAACGCAACTGCAACCGCAACGCCCTCAAGGACTTAGCAGCTGAAGCCGAGGCAGAGCTGCCTCCACGACGCCGACGTCGACGTGCGCCATACCAGAACCACTCCGACCACGCCGTCCTGCGCCTCACTGCTGCCGCTCCACTGTCGCAACCGTCCACCGCACCGGAGCTGTTCCTGCTACGCTGTCGTTCGCCGCCTCGGATCTGGTTCCCCGCCGCCGACAGACGGCCACCACACCACACTCAACAACTGGGCCATGGGTCCGTCCAAGGCTCCACTGTCCTCCACAACTTCTCGTTTCCAGCGAACCACAAGAAGATCATTGGAAAAACAGAAGGAGGACACAGCACTGCCAGCAGAAAGAGGTACTCCTCTTCCCTTATTCGTGCAAACCTTACGTCTCTGCTCACACCGTATTCATCCCACGAAAGAAACTAGTTGAGCGCTTCTTACTGCATCTTCCTCGTGACACTAAATGCACAAGGTTTCCTCCCTTTACAATTTCACCTTTGCTAGAGGTCAGTAGCCCGCCTGGATTTCAATTCAGGGTCAGTCGAACCGCAATTAAAAGAATCAGCACCCGCTTAGGCGCGCGGAGCACCTAGTCCGCCTATTCGCCGGGGAAGCGGCGCATCGGTCTCTATCATAGGGGTGTGGGGTGCAGGAGCTGCTTGCGCCCGATCTGGAGGTCGGCGGGGCTTGAATGGATGGCCGGGGGGGCGGTGCCAAGCACGGCGGTGCGGTGAAGTCGAGGGGAGGGCGCAGGCAGGGGACTGGGCCGGTGGTCGCTGGCGTTTCGAGGAAGATCATCAACACTGACTGGCTGGTGGTAGATGAAGGCGATCTGCCCGTTCTTTGTACATCGGACGGTGCAGAAAAAATGGACTGACCTATTTGTTTTCAGTCGACTGTTATTTTCATAGAATCCTGTAGTAATTTAGTGTGCCATGCATGTTGTAGAGCTATCATATGTCTCCCATCATTTATTTCTCACCGACCTGCTATCTGCTACCTTTACACTGTACTAATTGTGCACACACTTCACCCATACTCACACTATTGTTTTTTTATGCATGGGTATTTCAGACTTTGACACAGTGTTGATGAATGCAGAAAAGAAAAGACAGAAGTCGCTCCAGTGTAATTCGAAGATAAGCACTAAGCGTTTCAGCGCTCTAAAGGGTGCAGTGTCAGCAGTTGGAGACAGTAAACGTAGCTCTGCAGTTGATGATCTCAATTGCCACACACAACCATCCCAGGTGCTTGCTTTATCTTCGCGCTGTCAAATGTGGTTGCATGTTGCATATGGTGTCTAGCTTGTATTGCTTCCAATTTGGTTAAATTGCATATGCTTACTTTACACATTATACCTTTGATAATGACATGCCTTCCTGTTTTCGATACATACTACATATGTCTATTAACCATGTTGATACATCAAACTAATGCTCTTTTGTATCCCTCGTCAATCACTTATGATGAGACAGTCACCCCAGTGGGTTACTGTGAGACGCCATACTCGTTTAAAAAGTGCAGTGTCATCCTCCCCACATGATTCTCAAGAAACAGCCAGGCTAAATGAAGATAGTCAATGTAGCTCTCTAGTTGATGACCGCAATTCCCCCACACCACCATCGCAGGTGCTTGCTCTTACTTGGCAGTGTGATATGTGGTTGCATGTTGCATATGGTGTCTACCTTGTAATGCTTATAATTAGGGTAAATTGCATCTGCTTAGTTAACACATTATACCTGTGAATATGACATGCCTTCCTGTTTTTGGTACATACTACGTCCTTCTATTAACCATGTTCTTACATCAAACTACTTTTCTTGTGTATCCCTCATCAATCACTTCTGACGATACACCTTCAAGTTGACAGTGTAATATTGGTTGCATCTTGCATATCATTTCAAACATGTATTGCCTCTAATTTGTTGAAGTGCCACTTGTAATGAGACACATCTAACTTGGTAGAGTGATTTTGGTTGGATCTTTCATATGGTGTCTAGATTGCATTGCTTCCCATTTGTTGAAATGCCTTCTGCTTAGCGTTTTTCATACATATTCCATCCTCCTACAATGTGGTTGCCATACATAAAAGTTGTGTTCGTCAGTATCATGCATCAACGAATTTGGAAGTGCGAATTTCATTCCTTTTTCTTGTGTGTTTACTTGACAAGGCAAAATCTAAAAGGACGAAGGCACGGAATGATGGTGGTCCTCTGGAGCAACCGAAACAGATGATCTCTGCAGATTCTCCTGCTACTCGTACTGCAGTGCTAATTCCAAATCTCATCTCCCCTACTCCACAACCCAAGGTGCTTGCTCTAACATGGCAGTGTGATATCTGGTTGCATGTTGCATATGGCGCCTAGCTTGTATTGCTCCTAATTTGTTAAATTGCATCTACTTACTTACACATTATACATGTGAATATTGCACGCCTTCCTGTTTTTGGTACATACTACATATGCCTATCACACCATGTTCTTACATCAAACTACTGTTCTTGTGTATCATGCATCTATCGCTTATGATGAGACAGTCACGCCCGTGGCTTAATATTTGACGCGCTACTCTTATAAAGAATGCAATTTCATCCTCTCCACATGATTCTCAAGAAACAGCAAGCCTAAATGAAGATATTGAACGTAGCTCTGTACTTGAATACCGCACTTCCCCTACACCACCATCACATGTGCTTGCTCTAACTTCGCAGTGTGATATGTGGTTGCATGTTGCATACGGTGTCTAGCTTGTAATGCTTCTAATTAGGGTAAATTGCATCTGCTTAGTTTACACATTATACCTGTGAATATGACATGCCTTCCTATTTTTGGTACACACTACATCTATGTGTTAACCTTGTTCTTACATGAAACTACCTCTCTTCTGTATCCTGCATCAATCACTTACGATGAGTCACCTTTATTCGTTGCATATTGCATATTATTTCTAGCCTGTTGCCATGTATTGCCTCTAATTTGGTCAAATACATTTGTTAGGGCACTGTTGTGGTTTTGTCACGGCAGATGTCCTAAGGAAAGGACTTAGTCGTGGAACCATCGCGCGGGTTAGCTTAAAGGGGTTAAAGCGGACAAGGGACGCAGAAAGTCTATACTGGTTTGGCCCCTTGCGGTGAAGGTAAAAGCCTAATCCAGTTGTTGTGGAATTTCTAGGGTTTCGATGACTAGGGAGCGAATACGCTTTGCCTGAGTCTCGAGCTGTTATCTGTTCTCCTTGAACCGCCGCCGGGTCGTCCCCTTATATACATGGGTTGACGCCCATCGGTTTACCGAATCCCGAGGCCGGCTCGTAAACGTGTCCGGCTCGGTCTTTGCTCTTTCTATCTTACAACACAAGTTTATGTCTATAGGCCTTAAACCGGCTCTGGGCCCTGGGCCTTCATAAAGCGTCACCGTCTGTCTCCATGGGCTTCAGATATAATAAACTACTTATGGGGTTAACCCGGCCTCTCCTGGCCGATTTACGCCCAGTGGTAATATCCCCAACATTAGGCCCCAGATTGATTTGAACTGGTTCATGTCAATCCTCAATACTTAAGAAAATTTCTTCTTCAACATCTTCACATAATCTTGTAAACCGCCGTGACGTCACTTTCCAAGACCATGGTAAGCCGCCATGATGTCATCTGTTATTTAAAACTGTGTATAACCCATCTTCATTAATGGGCCTCCGAGGATCGAGGCAACAGAGCTGTCACACACCCCATTTTTCGGGCTCCTCGATTCTTGCGCCTGCCTTTTATCCATTCATCTTATAAAAAAGGTCGAGGGGTCACTTTCACTTTTCCCCCTCGTGCCTCTTTGTGTCGTCGTCTTCCTCGCGCCGACTGATCCTCGAGCTCTGCCACTGCCGTCGTCCTTCACCTCTGCTTCGACAAAGGCCGCTGCATCAACCTAACCGTATCAGAGAAACGCGGTGATCCTCCACTGCTTCCTCCTGCACCAGTAAGTTCCTCTTCTCCTCACCCCAGATCCGCCATTAGGGTTCGGTGTTCTTCATAGCTTGAAGTTGTTCCTCCTTCAGTAATACCAATGGCCAGTTAGATCTGATTTTTTTCAGCGCCTTTTATAGTTTAAACTCCTTTCTTCTTGTTAAAGCATTTGCTTGATATCACACTCATCTGAACTTACTGAACTTTTTGAGCACTTGAGATTAGACCAAAATATATTTTGATTATCCAACGCACGGCAGATCTGAAATTCCCATGCCAAACTGTGAAACTTGTTTTTTCCTTCACTTATACATCTTTAGACTTATACCTTTAATACCAGATTAGGCGGTTTAACTTCATAGAAAAAATGATGACCTAGTAGATACCATTAGTCCCCTGTTGAACCGCCAATGCATTCATCATTTGTACTGTTTCCATTGTCAGACTCCGGTTTACGAATAATCAACTCCGGTTTAACAATATGCTTACATCCTTATACCGCCTTATAGTTGTCCACTATAAATCTTAAACCGGCAATAATCATGTTTCAGATTTTCATTGCCATGGCCAAGCAAGTCTACGAATGCAATTGGGCTCCTTCTCGAGTAACCGAAGAGCAGTTAAACAACTGTGTTAAAACGGGCGCTTTAGCCAAGAAAGATGTCATCCACTGGAGGATCCCTGGCCCAGAAAGACCTCCTACCCCCAAGGATGGAGAGGTAGTCGTGTTTGCTGATCACCTAGGTCGAGGTTTTAGCCCTCGCGGTTCAAGAAAATTTCCGAGATGTACTGACCAACTTTCAGCTGCACCCTCAAGACATCGGTCCAAATTCTGTGACCAACATCTGCCACTTCCAAGTCTTCTGTGAGGCTTATCTACAAGAAGAACCCACAGTCGAATTGTTTAGGGACTTCTTTCACTTAAACCGTCGCACAGAATTCACAGATGGACCCAATACGGAATTGGGTTGAATGGCTGTTCAGAAAAGGAAGGAAGTTACTTTCCCTCATCCCAAGCTCCACAGTCACCCCAAAGAGTGGAACCAGACTTGGTTTTACTGCAAAGACACATCTCCAACCGATGAGAACCCCTTGCCGGGTTACCACCCTCATCGCCTTAGTAACACACATCCTTTTCCCCAGAGGTTGACTGCAAAAGAAAGGGCCAACTATGCCCCTCAACTATCAAAGCTTAGAGCCTTCATGGCGAACGGTTTGACAGGAGTTGATCTTGCTCGTTGTTGGATAAGCTGGAGTATTCTGCCCTTAAGCCGGCGCTCCGGTTTGATGTGTGAGTACACATGGAGTTTGAAGGATCCTCAACGACACATTAACATTCAGCTTACAGATGCGGAAGTTACTGAGGCTGTAAAGAAGATGCTGAATGAACCAGAAGCTGTCTGTGGCCAGACCGGACTACTCCCTTTCTGCACCTTTAACAAACCGCCAGCTGTAAGAATCATATAACTCCTTTGTTCTTTATCTTAAGTTGCTTCTGTCAAAATACTCTCTGAAAGTTTGACTATTTTCTGACAGGGTAATGATCCGTTCTGGAACAAGAAACCACAAGACAAACCGGCAAAGCCGCAAGACAAAACGGCCAAGCCACTTCGCCCAAAGACCAAGGTTATTAAAAAACCTGCCAAGAAAAGGACCATTGCATCCTCCGAGCTAAATGCTGATGACGATGTGGGTAACCCGGAATCAGAGGTAGAACTTAACTCTCTTGGTTCATTTTTCGTACACCTCATTGACAATGATTATTATCAGGACGACGCTGAAGGCTGTCATGCTGATGATGTAGAGGTAATCATTCTTTCCTCCGATTCAGATCCTCAGCCAACATCAAAAATCCGTCGAGCAAACCGGAAAGTAAAATTTTCTCACCCCCTTGCTTACTCGGACCCAAACTTTCTTTTGAAGACGCAGCAGCACGAGGCTCGCCGCACAACCCGGCACAGCGGTCAGGTAGTTACCTCCGCCGGTTTACCGAACACTCCGGTTCGGAAACGCCGATCAGAGGTCTCTTATCCCCTTGAAACTTCATGCCCCAAAGCGGGTTGTTTCCACCAGCCTCTTAACCCTTCCGATTCCAATTATCAGGGTACTTCTCACTCATCTTCTGGCGAGTCGTCGGCCACAAAACTTCCACCCCTCAAAACAGTTCTTGGGTGAGCTATAAACTTGTTTTTATCCTTGATGTGTTTATTTCTATATACTGTACTGATCCTCATGTTTATTTTCCTCAGCGCCAAGCCCAGACCAAGCAAGAAGGCTAGGTTGAATAAACTGGTTGATGATAACGTGGCTGGTGAACCGGAACCAACTCCAGATCCTGAAGAGACCGATGTTGATGCCATGCTTAATGAACCACCGTCTCAAGATCATGACTTTGTTGATGAGCAGGTAGAAGTTGACACCACAAGCCATGCTGACCAGCCAACCAGCCCTGTCCGAATTGATGACAGACCGGTCAGTCCAGTTAAATATACTGACAAACCGCCAACCCCAGCGGCTGCTGATGACAAAGATGATGACATTATGATTACTGGCACTGGCCACACCACTCCTGGCAATCCTGTCGCTTTGTCAAAGCATACCGCCAAGGACGAACTCTCTGCTATCGGCAAAGGCAAATGGAACACCGATTTGTCAAATTATGCCCATCTCAATGCTCAAGATCTTCACTCCGGCTTCTTGAACCGTCTATACACCAGCCGTGACTATGAAGCCGGTTTGGTAAATTTGATGAAAGAGCGATATGAGGTAATTAATACTCAACTCTGCTTAACTGTCTCTCTTGTGAATTCCAAATATCGACTCCAGTAGCCCCCAAGTGACGGTTTATGATATCAATCTAAACCGGGACTTTTAGTAACAATCTTTATATTTGCAACACTGCATCTTTTTTCACTGGTATAGTCCCCAAGGGCCGGTTTAACTTTATAAAGATGAACCGGGACTGTAGAAGAATTCCCATATCAGCAATTATGAGCAAACACACATTAGCCCCCAAGTGCCAAGATTAATACTTGTATTGTGCTTGGGACTTGTAGAAATTTCTGACAAGGAGAAAATATGCATTAGCCCCCAAGTACCAAGGGAATAACTTGTTATGTGCTTGGTACTTCAAATATGTACTGTCAACTCATTATATATCTGTCTCTGTATAGGCTGACCTGAGCAAGAAGGAAAGCCAAACCGCTGATCTGCAAGAGAACCTCAAATTCCAGCAAGCCGAAACCTCCAAAGCCAAGGAAGAGTTGACCAACGCTCTAGGCGCTATGGAGAAACTGAAAGAGGGCTTCGACAAGGAGCGGGCGGATTGGGAGACAGAAAAAAGTGCTTTGCGAAAAAGGGCCGAAGACGAAGAAGCACCTCTTAAACCGGTGGTTGATGAACTGACCAGTGTAAAGCGGCAGATTCATGCCATGACTGCTGCTGTGTTCGGTAAACATCTTTTCCTTATACTTTCAACATGTCTTCCCATGTGTTGTCGGTTTACTGATGTGTACAATGGTGCAGGAACTCGCATTAGCCATCTGGGCTCTGATGTACAAAAGAAGTTGAAGGCTGCCTACACTCTGATAGAGCAGTTGTACACCGGCGCGCGGCGGATCATCTATACCGCTTCACACAATAATCCTCCTCCCACCTTGATCAAGGAAACCTTAGAAAGGTTATCTATGCTTCCTGCCCGGGTAGAAGAGCTAAAAAAGTTTGCCGCAAGAACGGGCGCTCTGACCGCACTAACCCGGACAAAAGCATGGGTACCTGACTTTGATCCAGCGGAAGCAGCCCAAGGCTATCCCAGCTTGAAAGAAGACGGAACAGAATTTGGCAATGATGATCTCTGAACCATAAACCGGGAAGTACGTCCATTGGCTTGTCAACTGGCTGAAGAAGCGGATCTCTCGTACTACCAGGCGAGTTATGATGACAAGAACAGACGGGTTGTTGCACCAATTCCAGAAGCGCAAAATCTTATCCCACCAATCTGTAAGCACACTTATGCCCCTGACATTGAACCGTCCACGCTTATAAGCGATGAAGCTGTATTCCAAGCCCTAACTGGGATCGACTGGGCAACTGTTGACTTCTAGCCACTGGGTAGGGAGGAGGGAATTGAACTGGTGCGAGATGACCCGCAGCCGTCAGGCCAAGCTGGTGACGAATCATGATCCGGAGGCCGGTTTAGTCTTCTACATGCTACAACACGTATTTGAGAAAACAATTATCCTTTTGGGCACTGAAACGCCTTGTAATAGGCTAGTTAAAACACTTGGTCTGGTATGCCTTCGTGCGTATTTATCTGCGGCTGATGCTTGCTTAATCCGACATGCTTAAGATATGATGTTCATAATCCATAGCCATTTATTCAAGCTGTTCCTGCAGATAAGAAGCTTAAAGCGCCCTGGCGGTTTACCACCGGGCGGGTCATGATACCCAAATATATATATATGACCAAGGTTATAAAAGATAACCAAATATGGAAATATATGATACATGTGACCTTTAGGCATAATGTTGGCTGACCAACTTCGTAGTGAGGGTCATAACCCTAATCTGGAGTATAAGTAACTCCTGTTATATGATGTTGGTTGACAATAAAACCGTTCCGGGTTATGATAAACACCGGTTTATTCTATACTGGTGACTTTGAGTCAAAACCAAACCGGGCTAATAGTCTCCAGATTATAACTTGATCGTGTACTGACAACTTGTAGTTGACAGCCTAACCGGGTTGATAAATACCGGTTTGAAAACATCACAAATCTTATCAAAAGAAAGAAAAACTTAGCAAAAGGCAAATAAAAACCGTTGTAGTCGAGGCTTTTCACGGGCTGCCAGGCCCCAAATTCGAGGCTTTTCATGGGCTGCCAGGCCACTGAGTTAAACCATTTTTGCAAAGCCTTTTAAGATGGTCCTCAATCCTTAACCGATCATCATTTTAACTTGACAAGTTTAGGGTCTTTATTTTAGAGTAACTTGTCAAAGTTCGAAGGGTCATACCAGGTTTACCTGGGCGGAGTGACTTACTTAAATAGGTAGGTTAACCTGGGGTTTTAGGTGTATACACCAGGCTTCCAAGCCATGGCTTGATAGCCTATTACAAGTGTAGATTCTTAGTTCATTTCGACAGCAAAGAATCCCCAAGTAACATTTTGAGCTGTGCTCAGTGGGTGCCTATGTTTGAGTTGTTGTTTTACAACACTCTCTTTGGCCTCGGATTGATTTGGCTTTGAGCCGATCAAGAGGTGTGACTATGGTTCGGATACGACCAAGCCCCCAAGTGATGCTGTGGCATTGCGCCGATCAAGAGGTGTAGCTATGGTTCGGATACGACCAAGCCCCCAAGTGATGTAATATAAAGCTTACAGAAGCTAAATCAAGGGGTAAACCGGACGCCGCTTTATAAACAGAAGCTCCATGTAACCACACATGATGTAAGAAAAATAACAGATACCCCGCTTTAGCTGAGGTTCTGGTTTATTATATTGATCATAATATATACATTGTCATAATATGTACATAAGTAGAGCCTGTGGCTCAAGTATAGTAGGGCCGAAGATGAGCGATATTCCACGGCCGGTGGGTCTCCTCCTCCGATTTACGTGAGTCTTTGCGCTCTTGAACATCTATAAGGTAGTATGACCCGTTGCGCAGATTCTTGCTGACCACAAACGGCCAGGTGATTGGAATCATCCTCAATTCTTGAGCCGGTACATGAGTGCGCCTTGAGAATTTTTGACAGCCATCACATCTTTTGACCAAGTCCTCGGCATCAGCATGAGCTGTCAACCAATAGAAACCATGACGAAACGCCTTGGCCACCAAAGACTTTGAACCGACGTGGTGCCCACAATCTCCTTCGTGGATCTCACGCAAAATTTCACGGCCTTCTTCAGGAGACACACAGATTGAAATGCCCCTGTCACACTGCAATGATGTAACTCTCCATTGATAATAGGCATGGACTTGGACCGCCGGATTATCTGCCTGGCCAAAGTTTCATCCTCTCGTAACTCGCCCCGGTTCATATACGCCAAATATGGAATCGTCCAATCCGGAATAACATGAAGAGCCGCCACCAACTGAGCTTCCGGATCAGGAACAGCCAAATCCTCTTCACCAGGGAGCGTGACGGACGGATTATGCAACACATCCAGGAAGACATTAGGTGAAACCGGTTTACGTTGGGACCCAAACGGCTTAAAGTGTCCGCCGCTTCGTTCTTCCGCCTGTCCACATGATCCACTTGATAACCTTTGAAGTGACCTGCAACAATATCCACCTCACGACGATATGCAGCCATGAGCGGGTCCTTGGAATCCCAAGTGCCGGACACCTGTTGAGCCACCAGGTCCGAGTCACCAAAGAACTTAACTCTGCTTAGGTTCATCTCCTTAGCCATCCGAAGACCATGGAGTAAGGCCTCATATTCAGCTGCATTGTTAGTGCAAGGGAACATTAAACGGAGAACATAACAAAACTTATCACCTCATGGGGAAGTTAATACGACTCTAGCCCCCGGGCCTTCCAATTGCCTGGACCCATCAAAATGAATAGTCCAATAAGTATGATCCGGCTTCTCCTCTGGCGCTTGTAGTTCTGTGCAATCATTGATGAAATCCACAAGTGCGTGAGATTTGATCGCCGTTCGGGGCATATATTTTAACCCGTGAGGCCCAAGCTCAATAGCCCACTTAGCAATCCGGCCAGTTGCTTTCCTGTTCTGGATTATATCCCCCAAAGGAGCAGAGCTAACCACCATGATAGGATGACCTTGGAAATATTGCTTAAGCTTCCGGCTTGCCATGAAAACTCCATACACCAGCTTTTGCCAATGCGGGTACCTTTGCTTGGACTCAATAAGTACCTCACTGATATAATAAACCGGCCGCTGAACCGGATACTCCTTCCTGGCCTCCTTGCGCTCCACCACAATAGCCACGCTAACAGCCCGAGCGTTAGCTGCCACATATAGCAACAACGGCTCTTTATCAACTGGAGCAGCGAGAACCGGCGGATTGGACAGCTGTCGCTTTAAATCCTCAAATGCTTCATTAGCAGCGTTACTCCAGACGAAGTTATCCGTTTTCTTCACCATCTGATACAAAGGGATGGCCTTCTCGCCAAGGCGGCTGATAAATCGGCTCAACGCGGCAATCCGGCCTGCCAGGCGTTGAACATCATTGATACACTTTGGTTTGGCCAAAGAAGTAATGGCTTTGATTTTTTCCGGATTAGCTTCGATGCCCATGTTAGACACCAGAAAACCCAAGAGCTTGCCTGCCGGTAGACCAAAAACACACTTGGCCGGGTTAAGCATCATTTTATAAACCCGGAGATTATCAAAAGTCTCCTTCAAGTCATCAATCAGTGTCTCCTCCTTCCTGGATTTCACCACAATATCATCCACATAGGCGTGAACATTGCGGCCGGTTTGTTTATGAAGACAATTCTGTACACATCGTTGATAAGTCGCCTGGCCGCTCTTGAGCCCAAAGGGCATAGACACATAGCAGAAGGCTCCAAAGGGAGTTATGAAGGCTATCTTCTCCTGGTCCTTAACTGCCATTTTGATCTGTTGGTAGCCAGAATATGCATCCAAAAATCTTAAACGCTCGCAACCCGCCGTAGCATCAATAATTTGATCAATACGGGGGAGGGCAAAAGGATCTGCTGGACAAGCTTTGTTGAGATCTGTGTAGTCCACACACATACACCAAGTGCCGTTCTTCTTAAGGACCAGCACCGGATTAGCCAACCACTCAGGATGAAATACTTCAATGATAAATCCAGCCGCCAAGAGCCTGGCTACTTCTTCTCCAATAGCTTTGCGTCTTTCTTCATTGAACCGGCGGAGAAACTGCTTGACCGGTTTATACTGGGATCAACATTGAGAGTGTGCTCAGCGAGTTCTCTCGGTACACCTAGCATGTCAGAAGGCTTCCACGCAAAGATGTCCCAATTCTCACGGATGAACTCGATGAGCGTGCTTTCCTATTTCGGATCCAAGTTAGCTCTGGTGCTAAACTGCTTGGACGAATCGCCGGGCACGAAGTCAACAAGCTTAGTCTCATCAGCCGATTTAAACTTCAGGGCCGGATCATGCTCCGTAGTTGGTTTCTTCAATGAAGTCATATCTGCCGGATCAACATTGTCTTTGTAAAACTTGAACTCTTCTGTTGCACAAACCGACTCAGCATAAGCCGCATCACCTTCTTCACACTCCAGAGCGATCTTGCGGCTCCCATGCACTGTTATAGTTCCCTTGTGACCCGGCATCTTGAGCTGCAGATAGACATAACAAGGCCGTGTCATAAACTTAGCATAAGCTGGCCATCCAAACAGGGCATGATACGGGCTTTTGATTTTCACCACTTCAAAGGTCAAAGTTTCTGATCTCGAGTCATGCTCGTCTCCAAAAGCCACCTCCAGAGCTATTTTACCAATAGGATATGCCGATTTACCAGGCACCACGCCATGGAACACCGTATTGGACGGTTTAAGATTTTTATCTGTTAACCCCATGCGACGGAAGGTTTCATAATAAAGGATATTGATACTACTCCCCCCATCCATGAGTACCTTAGTGAACTTATAACCTCCCACCTGAGGCGCCACGACCAACGCCAGATGACCCGGATTGTCAACCCGGGGCGGATGATCTTCTCTACTCCACACGATTGGCTGCTCAGACCAGCGCAAGTAACGGGGCACCGCCGGTTCAATGGAGTTCACTGCCCTCTTATGAAGCTTCTGATCGCGTTTGCACAAACTAGTGGTGAAGACATGATACTGCCCACTATTCAACTGCTTTGGGTTGCTCTGATAACCCGACTGCTGCTGTTGCTGCTAGTTGCCCTGATGATTATAACCAGCTTGGTTGCCCTGATTACCTTGATTGTTATGTCCACCCTGATTCCCGTGGAATCCTGAACCGGAATTTCCTCCGCCATAACCCGGCCCATGAGATCCGGGGCCTGAACCGCCACCCGGTCCATGATCATACCGAAAAGAATCAGAATTTTTGAACTCTTGCATGATGTAACAATATTTCCAGAGGTGCGTGGACGGGTTCTCCTTTGTCCCATGCTTCGGGCAAGGCTGATTCAACAGATAAGACAGGCGATCCGGGTTAGGACTTGGCGCTCCACCGCGCTGGGGCGGTTTACCCTTACGCCGCTGGCCCTTGTCATGTGTGTTCGTATTAGCCACAAAGTCTAAACTGTGGTCCGCCTTACGCTTGCCGCCGTTTCCATGACCCGCCGGGTTGTGGTGCTGCCCTTGGCGTTGCCGCTCCTTTTTCCCTTCCTTGTCTTATCATCGTCAGACTCGGGATCCTTGGTACTATCAGAGTCGGCATACTTCACCAGAGCGGCCATGAGAGTTCCCATGTCATTACAATGACGTTTGAGCCATCCCAACTTCAACTTCAGGGGTTCAAACCGGCAATTGCCTTCCAATGTTAAAACTGCGGTATCAGCGTAGATGCGGTCCGATGAATGTAAAATCTCTGAAACTCGGCGCACCCAACGGGTTGTTGATTCTCCTTGTTCCTGGACACAGGCAGCTAAGTCCACAATAGACATGGGCTGCTTGCATGTATCCTTGAAATTCTGGATAAACCGGGCTCTCAACTCGGCCCATGACCTGATAGAATTAGCCGGTAAGCTCTTCAGCCAAGTGCGGGCCGTCCCCTCTAGCATCATGGTGAAGTATTTCGCACACGCCGCATCGTCCACATCCAGCATCTCCATGGCCATCTCATAGCTTTCGACCCATGTCTCAGGGGACAAATCGGCGGTGTAATTCGGCACCTTGCGCGGGCCTTTGAAATCCTTGGGCAGGCGCACATTGCGCAACGCTGTGACGAGACACGGTACTCCCAAAGAACTAGAAGTAACTCCTGGTTCCACCGACATGGTTGGACGAACCGGAGTAAGATGACGGGCTTCATGATGTGCCGCTAACTCGGCCTCTCTACGTGCCCGAGCCCGGTCCACCACCTCCTGAGCATCACCAGCACCACCCGCCGGGTTATTGCCACGGGGCGGATCACGGTTCCGCGTGTTGCTTGACACTGCCGGTTCATCCATACGCCTGCTGTAACTCTGGCTTGGGCGGGGAGTGGAATGGATCCGATCGCGACTATATGAATAAGCCTCCTGCTGAACCAAATCTGTCTAAAGAAGCTCCCTAACCCGACGTGTCTCGATCGCCGCCGGAGACTCGCCTTCGATCGGGATGGCCGCCATCCGTGAAGCGGCAGCGACAATGTTGTCCATCGGGTTAGAGTAATGACCTGGTGGTGTCGGGACATGCTGTGTCACAATGTTGTTCTGGCGAGGCGGATCCACCGAACGCGGCTGAACCGGCGCCCCCGCTCCAGGTGCCTCCGCCCGGTTTACCACCGGTAGATTACTGGTCCCTGCTCCTGGGGTATTAAAGAGGTTCCTAGCTTCATAAACCGGCGGCAGGCGAGATCGGTACCTCCTCTTTAGGACATCGTTCGACGCACTCTGATCCATCATAAGCCGGTAAGCCTGTGCATCCAATGCGGCCCGTTGCGTAGCCATCCTGGTATCCTCTGCTACCAGGTCGGCCTTGGCCTGAGTGATCTGATCTTTCACCTTTGCGATCTCCGCATTATGTGCGTCTTGGTCCGCCGGGTTAACCTCCGCCATCAGTGTTGCCAAAGCGTCAAACAAATCAGACAGAACCTGAACCGGCGGTCGCACAGGGCCTCCTGCCCCGGCCGCTATCGCCGCTGTTGATCCGGAAATCATCGCCGCTGCGGTCGAAGAGTGGAGCGCTGGTTGTGTACCGGCCATGAAGATCGCAACCCGGTTTGGCAGATCAAAGGGGTCCAGAATACTATCGCCATCGGAACTGCCCCCAATCCGGCCATCTTGCAACTGATATAACGATTCGGTCTCTCCAGTCGATGACTCATCGCCGGAATAAACGACGATTTCACCACCAGAGTCCGATCTATCCTCAGATTCCCCTCCGTGGATGCCTCCCATGAAGGCACGCTTCATGACAGGCTTGAACCGGGCAGATCTCGCACGCTGAGCCGTTTCAACAAAGTCGGTGCAGATACCCGGTCAGGGCCCGGTTCGCCGATCTTACCAATGAAAACGTGTATGCCGCCGAAGGGGACCCGGTACCCGTACTCGATTGAGCCGGCCTCGGGGCCCCAGCCTGCGTCGTCGATGTAGAGCTTGCCACAACGACTCTTCGTCATCCGGCCCACAACGTAGCCCTTGAGTCCTTCGAAGCTGCCCTCTAAGAACTCAAAACCATCGTGCGATGGCCCCACGGTGGGCGCCAACTGTCGTGGTTTTGTCACGGCAGATGTCCTAAGGAAAGGACTTAGTTGTGGAGCCATCGTGCGTGTTATCTTAAAGGGGTTAAAGCGAAAAAGGGACGCAGAGAGTTTATACTGGTTTGGCCCCTTGCGGTGAAGGTAAAAGCCTAATCCAGTTGTTGTGGAATTGCTAGGGTTTCGATGACTAGGGAGCGAATACGCTTTGCCTGAGTCTCGAGCTGTTGTCTGTTCTCCTTGAACCACCGCCGGGTCGTCCCCTTATATACATGAGTTGACGCCCGTCGGTTTACCAAATCCCGAGGCCGGCTCATAAACGCGTCCGGCTCGGTCTCTGCTCTTTCTATCTTACAACACAAGCTTACATATTAACACCGGTTTATGTCTACAGGCCTTAAACCGGCTCTGGGCCCTGGGCCTTCATAAAGCATCACCATCTGTCTTCATGGGCTTCAGATATAATAAACTACTTATGGGGTTAACCCGGCCTCTCTTGGCCGGTTTACGCCCAGTGGTAATATCCCCAACAGGCACCCTTTTAATTTGGCAGAGTGATATTGGTTTCATCTTTCATATGGTTTCTAGCTTGCATTGATTCTAACAAGTTCAATCACCTTGTGCTTAGTTTACACTTTATACATCATACATGTCAATATGTCACGCCGTCCTGTTTTTCATACATATTCCATCCTCCTATCATGCGGCTGCCTTACATGAAAGTAGTGTTCGTTAGTATCATGCATCAATGAGTTCTGAAGAGCAAATTTTATTCCTTTTTCTTGTGGGTTTGACTTGACAAGGCAAAATCAAGAAAGAAGAAGGAAAAGAATAAGGGAGGCGATGATGGTGGTCCTCTGCAGCAACATAAATGGAGCATGTGTACTGATTCTCCTTGTACTGATAGTGCATTACAAGGTCAAAGTCTCCACTCCCCTACTCCACCATCCAAGGTGCTTGCTCTAACTTGGCAGTGTGATATCTGGTTGCATGTTGCATATGGTGTCTAGCTTGTATTGCTCCTAATTAGTGTAAACTGCATCTGCTTAGCTTACACATGATACGTGTGAATATGACACGCTTTCCTGTTTTTGGTACATACTATATCTGTCTATCACACCATGTTCTTACACGAAACTACTCTTCTTGTGTATCCTGCACCAGTCACTTGTGATGGGACACCTTTAAGTTGGCAGTGTGGTATTGGTTTGCGTCTTGAATATTATTTCTAGCATGTATTGCTTCTAGTTTGATGAACGCCACCTATGACGAGACAGTTTTAACTTGGCAGAGTGATATTGATTGCACCTTCCATATGGTGTCTAGTTTGCAGTGCTTCTAATTTGTTGAAGTGCCTTCTGCTTAGTTACCACATCATAGGTGTGAATATGTCAAGCCGTCCATTTTTTCGTACATATTCCATCCTCGTATCATGACTTTGCCTTTCATCAGAGTAGTGTTCGTCAGTATCATGCATGAATGAGTTCTGAAGAGCAAATTATATTCCTTTTTCTTGTCGGTTTGACCTCACAATGCAAAATCAATAAAGCTGAAGGAAATTGGCAAGGCATTGGATGATGGTGGTCCTTCCGAGCAACTGAAACGGAGGTTCTCTACAGATTCTACTCCGCCATCCTCCCAACAAGATTCGCAAGACAACGCAAGGCTAGACAGTCAACGTAGCTGTGTAGATGATGAGCACATCTCCCCTACTCTACCATCACAGGTGCTTGCTCTAACTTGGCACTATTATATGTGGTTGCATGTTGCGTATGATGTCTAGCTTGTATTGCTTCTAACTTTGTTGAATTGCATCTGCTTACTTTACACATAATGCCTGTGAATATGACATATGTTCCTGTTTCTAGAACATACTATATCTGATCACACGATGTTCTTACATCAGACTACTATTCTTGCATATCCAGCATCAGTCACTTATGATAAGGCACCTTTAAGTCACCAATGTGATATTGGTTGTGTCTTGCATATGATTTCTAGCATGTACTGCTTCTAATTTGTTAAAACGCCATACAGTTTGAACTTGGCAAAGTGATATTGGTTGCATCTTTCATATGGTGTCTAGCTTGCAGTGCTTCTAATTTGTTGAAATGCCTTCTGCTTAGTTACCACATCATAGGTGTGAATATGTCATTCCATCCTGTTTTCATACATATTCCATCCTTGCATCATGTGTTTGCCTTTCATCTGAGTAGTGTTTGTAAGTATCATGCATGAATGAGTTCTGAAGAGCGAATTTTATTCCTTTTTCTTATCGGTTTGACTTCACAATGCAAAATCATTACAGCTGAAGGAAATTAGTCCGGTAGTGGATGATGGTGGTCCTTCAGAGCAACTCAAACAGGGGGTCTCTACAGATTCTACTCCGCCATCCTCCCAACAAGATTCGCAAGACAACACAAGGTTGGACAGTCAACGTAGCTGTGTAGATGATGAGCACATCTCCCCTACTCCACCATCACAGGTGCTTGCTCTAACTTGGCACTATTATATGTGGTTGCATGTTGCGTATGATGTCTAGCTTGTATTGCTTCTAACTTTGGTGAATTGCATCTGCTTACTTTACACATAATGCCTGTGAATATGACACGTGTTCCTGTTTCTAGAACATACGTGTACATGATGAGCACATCTCTCCTACTCCACCATCACAGGTGCTTGCTCTAACTTGGAACTGTTATATGTGGTTGCGTTTTCCGTATGATGTCTAGTTTGTATTGCTTCTGATTATGTTGAATTGCATCTGCGTAGCTTACAACTTATACCTGCAACGATCACTTACCCATAAGACACATTTAACTTGGGACTGTGATGTAGGTTGCATCTTGCATTGTCTTCTAGCTTGTACTGCTTCTAATTTCTTGAAATGGCACTTACGACGAGACACTTTTTACCTGATAGAGTGATATTGGTTGCATGTTCATATGGTGCCTAGCTTTCATTTCTTCTAATTTTGTTGAAATGCCTTCCGCTTACTCTTTTTTCATACATATTACATCCTCCTATCGTACGTGTGAATATGAAATGCTGTCTTTTTTGTATATATTCCATCCTCCTATCTCGCGCTTGCCTTACATCAAAGTAGTGTTCGTCTGTATCATGCATCAACCAGTTATGCAGAGCTAATTTTATTCATCTTCTTGTAGTTTTGACTTCATAAGGCAATATCAGAAAATAGAAAGGAAAATAGTAAGTTAGGGGATGTTGGTGGTGCTCCACACCGACGCAAACAGAGACTCTCTAGATTTGCCACTGCTACTGCTAATGAAGTTAAAGTCCCAAGTCTACATGATGATTTCATCTCCCGTACTCCACCATCGCAGGTGCTTGCTCTAAGTTGACAGTGTGATAATTGGTTTCATGTTGCATATGTTGTCTAGCCTGTATTTCTTCCATTTTGATTAAATTGCACCTGCTGAGTTTATACGTTATAGATGTGCATATGACATGGCTTTCTGTGTCTAGAATACATTGCATCTATCTATCATACCATTTTCTTACATCAAAGTACTGTTGTTGTGTATCCCGCATCAGTCACTCATGATTGGACGCTTTTATCATGGTAGATTGATAGTGGTTGCATCTTGCATTGATTTCTACGTTGTACTACTTCTATTTTTTCGAATTGCCACTTATGACAAGACACTTTTAACTTGGCAGAGTAATATTGGTTGCATCTTTCATATGGTCTCTAGCTTGCATTACTTCTATTTTCTTGAAAATCCTTCTGCTTAGTTTACACATCGTAGCTGTGAATACGTCATGCCGTCCTGTTTTTCTTACATATTCCATCCTCATACGGTTGTCTTACATCAAAGTATTGCTTGTCTATATCATGCATCAATGAGTTCTGGAGAGCGATTTTATTCTTTTGTGTTGTGGGTACGGCTTGACATGGCAAAGTCAAAAAAGAGCAAGGAAAATAATATAGTAGGGAGTGGTGTTACTCGTCGGGTGAAACCGAAAAGGATCTGCCATCGAGATTCTGCTGGTACTTATAGTGCAGTAGAAGGTCCAAGTCCACCGGCTAAATCTACAAACACAGTATCACCTGCTCCACCAGCTGCAGCATCCGCTTCAACTGTACCAGCATCTCAACGAGCTACTCGTTTGTTTGCTCTGGAACTGGCCAGTTCCCAAGCTGCCTTCACACCTAACACTACTTCCGAAGCACTTCTGACACAACAAGACTTGCCAAGATCAGATGAACCTCATGAGCATCAACACCAAGACGGTACCTGACCGAGTCAAGTTGCAGTTGCATGCTCCTTTATATGTACTCTCACAGTTTGATGTACACTAACACTTTCCATATTCGTTGTTGAACTACCACCACGGCGCAAGCGAAAACAGACATCAGGGATAGTGCTTGACAGATTAACAAAATCTAAAGGAGGAAGAATGGTGATCCATTTTGAGGCAGGTTTAAAAAGGCCACGTGATGCTATAGAGTCAGCCAAGTTAGTATCAGAGGCAGCCGTTGCCATTAGGTGTCATGCACGTATCCTCCTAACGTGGATCCAGTATAGGAATGAGAAAGACAATACCCAGTTTAACACCTTCCTTGACCATTTATCCATAAGTAATGTTATTCATCGCAATTAGTAATATTGTCTTGCTCTGTCCCATACTTTCTAGCTTCCTCCTAATAAGACTCACATTCTTTTTTCAACAGATGAGGTTCAACTTGGATCCGAAAGATGATGCAACTAAACAAGCATGCACTCATGTTTTTCAGTCTGCTCTGCAACAGTATCGGTACCACCTTACCCACTTTGAAGGCAAGGCTAACAATGAAATCGCCCAAACATCTCCAGTGGAATATATTACACATGAAGACTGGACAGCCCTCGTTAAACACTGGTCTGATCCAAAGTATCAGGTAGGCTATATGTATTTGATCAGACCACATATTGAACTTGTATTTATGCATGTGCCTTACAAGTGTATCTTCTTCTAGGCTAACTGTTTGAAGAACAAGACCAACCATTCTAAAGTGAAATTCCAATAGACAATAGGATCTCGTAGCTATATTGCACACTGCGAGGCTCTTGTAAATAGCTGCTACTTCCTTCTTTTTTATGTGCCATATTATCGTATCTATATTGACTTGTTCCAAATACAGAGGAAAGCCCGTGCGGACCAAAAAGAACCTGAACCGAATGCAGTGCAAATCTTCAAGGATTGCCACGCCGGCAAGATGAAGGGCATGAGCACACCAGTTCAAGCCGCTGTTGTAAGTCCTTACTCCTCCTGCCTTTGAACCGATTGGTACTGTGATGTGTTCATTTAACTACTTGGTTTGCAGCCAATGTCAGTTACTCTGTTCACTTTCATACATAGTTGTCTTAACGTATCATTTCACCTTACATGGTTTAAAAGAGATGAAGGATATTCTTTTGGTCTTGATCTGTAATCTAGTTGTTATGTTCACGTGCGCACACAATGATAAAATAGCATGTTTGTTTTATATCTGTTTGCCCATGATATGAATGATGTCATACTATGTTCATCCTACTTTAAACCATGTCTCTTTATCCTTAGATGTCAACGAATGTGAGGAAATAGACAATACAGTAGGCATGCTACATGGACATATGTTCCGAAAGTGATTTTATTATGTAGTTGGCACTACAATACATGCTAATGTATTACAGTAGTTCACCAAGAACTTGGTAATTGAGGGTTGGCCAAAGCAGGATCTCGAAAAAAAACTCATTCATGAGACCTCGAATTCCCACGTTCCAGCCTGCATTATGCCAGCTGCTGGGATTGCTTGATAGGAAACTTTGATTGATACGAGTAAGTTATGTATAAACGTGTAACCTACTTTGTTTGTTTTTGTCTCATTAGTAGCTTATCTAGTACACTAATCTACAAGTTCAAACTTTCAGGAAGCTATGGAACAAATGATTGAACGGCCACAACCACCTGAAGGTGACGAGGCTACCACAGGCACAATGTCACCTCTTGCTGCAGTGCGTCAGTATCTCTCCACTAACAGTGCAAAAAGCACCTTAGTGCGTAATTCTGGGTTGGTTGTCAAGGTAACCTCGTCCAAATCGCCTACTGAACAAAATCTTCCTGCTAGACAGAGTGATATATCTGTGCTCCAGACACAAGTCCAATCCCTAATGGACGTCATTTTGGAAACTAGAATAGTGGTTGACAAATGTCGTCAAGATATGAATGGTTTTGAAACCATACTATCAGACATTCGCTTCGTTGTTCAAGAGTAATGGCGGAAAAAAGGTGAAGATCGTGCTGCTCCATCAGATTCTACAGCCTGAAACATTAGCACTCAGGTCAAATGATATGTGCTTCTATACATCTGATGGTGCTTTTATCTGCAGGGACTGTAAACTTTATGCCAACAGGCCTTTTGTTGTATGGTTGGAATTTATTTTTTTGTGATACAGCATTTATGATGCTGCCAAAGGTTGTAGTAATTACGATGCTATTTTTGTATAGTGTAGGTTTATCTTAGTAATGTATTCGGCCGAAAGCTTCGTAGGAGCCCAACATGCCAACATTCGTCGGGCCCATTCCAATTGGGCTAAAAACGATTATGGGCCGAAATTTGCATGTAGCCCACTAAAAATATCTGGGCCTAAATCAGCATAAGCTTTCATATTTTTCTGGTAGCCCTGTGCCCATAGTGGGCCTTTAATAGGCCTAAACATAATTTGGGCCCTCAGTAACAATAGGCCGTTTACAGGTGTAAATATCTCGAGCCCATAAAAACATGGGCCTTTAATAGACCGAAAGTGAGATTGGGCCCTGATTGTGCCAAATAACCCACTGTCTTAGCAGGCCGAAATGGTAGCCCATTTACGATGCGGATCTTTCACAGGCCGAAATTCGGACGGGCCGTAAATGCACCGACCTAATACACGGGCCTTTAACAGGCCGGAAGTTTGGTCAGGCTAGATTATCGTCATTTTTATATGGGCCGTTAATGGGCCCGATGTGACGCTGGGCCACATATGGCCGATGGATTTCGTCCGACGTTAACAGGCCGAAAGTGGCCCAAATCTATAGTGGGCCTCTAACAGGCCGAATGTCAGACATGGCCGAATATGGCCCAAATCCTTCACGGTCGTTTATGGGCCGAAAGTTTCAATGGCCTGTAAATGGGTGTCGGTGTCAAAACCGGCGGATCTCGGGTAGGGGGTCCCGAACTGTGCATCTAGGATCGATGGTAACAGGAGACGGGGGACACGATGTTTACCCAAGTTCGGGCCCTCTCTATGGAGGTAATACCCTACTTCCTGCTTGATTGATCTTGATGATTATGAGTATTACAAGAGTTGATCTACCACGAGATCGTAATGGCTAAACCCTAGAAGTCTAGCCTGTATGACTATGGTAATGAATATCTCTGCTATCCGGACTACGCCCTCCCGTTTATATAGACACCGGAGGGATCTAGGGTTACATAGAGTCGGTTACATGAGAAGGAATCTTCATAGCTGGTCGCCAAGCTTGCCTTCCACGCCAAGGAGAGTCCAATCCGGACACGGGTACAGTCTTTGGCCTTCACATCTTCACAGCCCATCAGTCCGGCCCATGGATAACAGGCCGGACGCCCGAGGACCCCTTAGTCCAGGACTCCCTCAGTAGCCCCTGAACCTGGTTTCAATGACGAGGAGTCCGGCGCGCAGATTGTCTTCGATATTGCAAGGCGGGTTCCTCTTCCCGAACTCCAAGATAGTCTTCAAATGTAATGATTGTATCTGGACTTGTATACACAACTGCACAGGATATAGTACTTCACGAGTTCAATCCGCTAACAACTTTTTGGTAATATGACATCACGCCTGCTCAGCCATTATTTTCGAACCGTTAGCTGGCCCGTCGTCCCACGTCTCAAGATGTGGTTTTATTGGCATGTATTACCCAAGCGGAGATCGTGTCTCCCCTTTTTTAAGGGATTCTTGTCAACCCAGACGTGGGTAACCCAACCGTCGTTTGGGTACAACTCCTTGGGAATAGGCAAGTTTTGAGGCCCAGGAGGAGACGTTTGATATTTGCAGCCTTTATATAGGGGTACAGACCTGTCTTTTTTCTTTCATGCTTGCTTCTTCCTCAACCCTTACTCCCCCGAGTTCCAACACCCGGGTTTCAGTTTCCACAGACCCCAATCATGTCCGGATCCAGCCGACAAGGCTGGTGGGTAGCTTCTTCTGTCACGGAGGGAGATATTGCAAAGCTTCGGGCGGCGAGGTATTTGACGGCGGAAATCCATCATGGGCTTCCTGCCGAGGGGCAGGTTATTCCCACCCCCAGATCCGGCGAGAGGGTCGTGTTCGTGTCCCACTTCCTTCGCAGGTTAGGGTTTGCCCTTAACCCCTTCATCCGAGGGCTCATGTTCTATTACGGGCTAGATTTTCACGATCTGGCCCCGGACTCTATTCTTCTTATCTCAGCGTTTATCGTCAAGTGCGAAGCCTTCCTCCGGACTCCTCCGCACTTCGGCTTGTGGCTCAAGACCTTCAATGTGAAGCCGCAAGTGATAGAGGGGGAGCAAGCTAAGTGCGGCGGTGCTACAGTGAGCAAGCTTGCTAGAGCTGTTTGGCTGAAAGGATCCTTCGCCAGATCTTCCGATTTATGGCAGCAGGGGTGGTTCTATATCACCGAGCCCCGTGGCTCCAAGTGGGCAGCTGAGCTTGCATTCCGATCCAGCCCCCCAATTCAGCTTGCATCGTGGATTAATAAGGGGTTGGACTGGGGATCAACGAACGAGGTGCGAACTCTGCAAAGTCGCATCCGAAGCCTCATTGAGAGGGACATCAATATAGCCAATGTCGTTCAAGTAATGCTAGTTTGTCGGACCCTGTCGTGCCAGCGACGGCCTCTCCGCCTGTGGGAGTTCAATCCAGAAGGGCCGCGGACTCTTCAGCACTTCTTCGGCACTACGCATGAAGGAATGTGGAGATTACTCTTCGGGAAATGAAGGCAATGGCCGGACACCACCGAAGATGTCGGCCTAGACTGTAACCATCCGGATACCCCGGTAAGTACCCGTTTGCCGAATACCTCATAATCAGATACCCAGTGACAAGATACTGACAGAATCATCCTTTTTCAGGGTTGGATAAAGAAGGTGGAACGGATTAGGTGTCCGGCTCCCCTTCCCGAAGACTCAGCAACTCCTGTGCTAACAAGGATGCTGGCCTCGGCATCATACCAGGCGCCGGTAAGGGAGGGTAAAGAGGAGAGTGAGAAGACCCAAGATGACCTTGGTTCCGGAGGTAAGTCGGACAGTGAGTCTGGAGAAATCGACCTTTCCTCGCCTGAAGACAGAGGCGGAAAAGGACCCAGTATCCCTTCTCCAAGCAGGAGGAAAAGGGCCGCCTCCGAAGATTGGGAGGGACGGTCTTCCAAGAAGGGCAAGATGCCACCGTCGAGCGGCTTGGGTTTGGAAAGTGACGCCATTGAACAGCTCCAACAAGGGGACCAGCCCTCGGCCAAACCGTAAGTGAATCCGGAGTACTTTGATAGCGTCCCGCTCCGTTGCTGTTACCGAAGATATACGTAACGCATTCATGCATTTTTACAGGTCGGCACAGAGTTTTTCTGGGCGATCCTCTTCTTCGGGGAGTCTCCTCCCATAGATGATGGAGAGCGAGACGCCTCCTCCAACCTCCTCGCCCAATAAGGCGGATGACTCTGAAGTGTCATCGCGGAGGGTCCCTCTTGATCAACAAGTTGCGCAGGGGACAAAAGAGGCAGTACCCGAAGGTGGATCTCTGAGCATCCGGGATTCTGGGGCTGATGATAACAAAGGCCCCGGACTGTCTGGCTCGTAGCCGACAGTGATTCTGGAGACGGGTGAACAGATTCCTTCAAAGGATGGTTGTGCTCCTAGAGCGGCTTCCGGAGACCCGGAGACTCTGGATATATTGCGGGACATGTTGCGGAAAGCATCTGTCTCGGGGGAACAGCGTACCTTGATGGATACAGTGATTGAGAAGATTTTATCCGCGAAGAGCGGATTAAATGAAGCCTTTATGAGCCTACTGGAGGGCTTCGAGGTTTGTGGCATAATGTTTTTAGCTATGTTTCATTTGCAAAGATGCGCCTGTGTATAGGTAGTAGCCCCTGAGACTCGGGTTGTCTTCCACTAGGAAGCAAACGGAGGATCGAAAAGGATCGTTTTAAGGACTAACCTGATGAACTTGAACATAGGCTGATTCCCCCTTGGCCACTTCCTGGACTATGGAAATTGCCGAGCTGTAGCGGAAGCTTGATGTGGCAGGGGATGATCTTGCGTTAATCAATATGCGTCTTGACGAGTCGCAAGGTATGTATTCGGGGCAATCCTCATACATTTTTATGGTATAAGCATGATGCTGAGATTTAGATGCTGGAATATGCATGGCTGCAGATGGTGCTGCCGCCGTTGAAGTTCTTCGAGCGGAGCTGGCCCGGGCCAAGGAGCAGGCCCGGCGTAGCAAAGCTGCTGCCGAAAAGGCATCGACTGAGCTAAAAGCCGAACAAGCTGCACGGCGCCAAGACGAGGCGAAGATATCCACGATGGCGCTCGAACTGGAAAATGCCACTAGCCGCTGTGAATTTCTGGAGAAGGAGAATAAAGCCTTAACGGCTGAACTGGACAAGGCCTTACAAGAGCGAGGGAAGCGCGATCGGAATCCAGAGCAGCCCGTGAGGAGGTTTGGCAGGCCAGGGAGATTGCGGCTGGAAAGCCCTTTCTGCTGCAAACTAAGTTTAGTGACCCAAACTATGCTCAGCTTAACCAAGTGTGGAGCTCTCCGGACGAGTTCTTGGACTTGCCGAAGAGTTCTTCTGATGCGGCGTAGTATTACCAAGCGCGAGATGGGTATGCAACGGAGAAGCTTTTTTGGTCACAGTTTGGCGCATCAAAGCGCCCTCTGTTGCTCAATGAATGGATGTCCCAATGGGCCGAACTTCATAGGATATCCGGCGCTGCCATGAAGGATGTCATAATCCTGTTATGGCCAACCGAGCCTGTTCCGAATAGCTATTTCGGTTTGGTGCAGAGGCTTGTTGATGCGGTGCCGCGTACCGATGATGTGAAGCGGTCAACGTGCATTGAGGGTGCACGGATGGCTTTTTCCTGAGTCGAGACGTTCTGGGGGAAGATGAAGGCCATCGATATTGCGACAAAGAGTCCACCCAAAGGCAAGGACCGTCCGGAACCAGAGCATTATTTTGAAGACGTCCTAGAGGCCACCCGCTTGATAGAGGGTCAGTGCTCGAAAGACATAATGTTCGAGTGAGGTGTATGAAAATTGTAAAAGACAATTTTATAGTTAATCTATTTTTATGTTTTGCTCGAAAGCTTGAATTCCTCCTGTGCGGCCGTTTTAATATAATCTGAAAGTTTTCCAGTCGTCGGCTTCAGCCCCCTCGTAGGAAGTACGGGGGTGTTCGAAAAAGCATTCAATCACTCTTTATCCAACGTCTTGGTCCATGAGGGAGGTGATAATGGGGCGAACCAGGCAATCGGACTATAGGGCGTTTACACTTTCACTTAGCCATAGGAGTTTTATGGTGGGACTACGACATAGCCCCTGGTATGTATGCGTCATATGGTGCCTTACATAATTGATCTGAAAAAGATCCTTCGTGTGACACGGAGAATCGCTAAAGATTCCAAGAAGTCGCCAAGTGGTTGACCAGCTCTCGCCGCATCATGACAGTCAGTTTTCGGCTTTCTCTACTGAGGTACTTGACCAGATGAACCGGAAGCACAATCGTAGTAGTTCTCCCTTTACTACCCTAGCCGATAGAGCGGAACTTAGGGTAGCAAGCACAGGAGCCGGGCAACCCAACTATTGACCCAAGACAATGATTCGGAGCTGATGCATATAGGGCCAAACTTGTGACGCCGAAGTACGCTATAGAGTTGTTCGGGCTTTTGCTGGCAACTCATTTATTCCCATACCGAGCCCCTGGCAGGTTATGCCAAGGTATGTCTATGGAACAACCATGGGAGCCGTGTTTAGTGGTGAAACAACATGGATGATTAATTCGGATATTGGGAGCTGAGCGATATGCCAATGATTATTTATTATATATAAAATCCATCCTCCCGGCTATTTGACATGCCCGGGGTCGGAGGCGGAGGAACAGGCATAGTACAGGCTCGAAATAGACAGTGCGGTCTACAAAAAGTTATTTTGGACCTCCTGTCGCACGTCTGCGCCGCCAGTCCTCAGCGGGGGGGGGGGATCCTTAACGGAGATAGCCCCTTAGGTGAGTGTACGGATCCGAACTCTGATAGAGCCAGTTTCAGATGTTTGTCCTGTTTGTCACCTGTTTCTAAGAGATAGTGAAGGAAGAAATAAAAAGAAAATGGATAAAAAATGTTACGGGGATGCTTGCAGGCTTGTCCGTAATGTGCTTCCGCCCATGCCCATGGTATTTTGAGTGCGTAGTGATGTATGCGCAGCACAAATTTTGCAGGTGTACGAGGTGGGCTGCGGAAGCTGGACTGCTATTTTCGCTCCGGGAGTAGTTGATCCTCGAGTGGAAATTGCTTCTGACCCCCGGTATTTTGTTGGTGAACCTCTCCGTCATCCCTGTTGCCTAGCGGCTTCCTCCCCTTGTGTTCGGCATTGAGCTTGCCGGCCTGTTTAAAGACCCAGCAGTTTCTGTTAGTATGATTGGCTGGTTTATTCGAGTGGCCGTGAATCTGGCAGGGTCGGTCCAATATCTAGTCTAGGTTGGATGGTTCATCTCGCTTCGCCTTGAATGGCTTCTTCCGTTGACCGGGCTTGGGATTGCTGAATCCGGCGTTGACCACTGTGTCGCGTGATCTTTCGTTATCATTGCGACTGTTGTATTTGCTTCGTCGTGGCTTGCCGTTGCCGTCTCGGATTTCAAAAGTGCCCGGGTCGCTGGCGCTGTTGCTTCTACGAGCGAGCCAGCTGTCTTCTCCCGCGCAAAAGCGGGTCATCAGAGCAGTGAGGGCTGTCATGGATTTAGGTCCTTCTTAGCCGAGGTGGCATGCAAGCCATTCATCCCGGACACTGTGTCTGAAAGCCGCAAGGGCTCCCGTGTCCGGACAGTCGACGATTTCATTCTTTTTGACTAAGAACCGAGTCCAGAGCTTCCTGGCTGACTCTCCGGGCTGCTGGACAATGTGACTTAGGTCATCGGCATCCGGTGGCCGGACATATGTTCCTCGGAAGTTATCGAGGAAGGCCTCTTCCAAGTCCTCCCAGCTGCCTATGGAATTTTCAGGCAGGCTATTTAACCAGTGCCGAGCTGGCCCTTTTAGCTTTAGTGAGAGGTATTTAATGGCGTGGAGGTCGTCCCCACGGGCCATATGGATGTGGAGGATAAAATCTTCTATCCATACTGCGGGATCGGTTGTTCCGTCGTATGATTCAATATTGACGGGTTTGAATCCTTCGGGGAATTCATGATCCATTACTTCATCGGTGAAGCAAAGCGGGTGTGCGGCGCCTCTATGTTGGGCCACACTGTGACGTAACTCCGAAGGAGTCCATTTGCGGTTTTCGGCTCGGGCGTGGCTAGGTTTGTCACGTCCGAATAGGTAGCTATCGTCATGTGTCGAGGCATGCCTTCGCGATTCGTAGATCGGTCTTGTGTGTCCTGCTCTACTGTCCAAGTCCCGCGGCAGGTTGTCTGGACAATCGTGAGCTGCGTTATTCCTGCTTTTACGGCGAGGTGGGCGGTCTGGTGTTCGTCTTGAGTTGCCTCTTTATCCGGACAGAGTTGTCGGCGATCAGCCGCATTGTGTGATGATGGTACGGGCTCCAATGCCTCATCGTCGAATTGTCGTAGCAATCGATGCTACGGGTAGCTTTGGCCTAGGCCACTAAGGTCGTATTCTTCGGCGACCAGGACTTCGGTCCATCTATCGTTGAGTAGGTCTTGGTCAACTTGAAGCTACTGCTGCTTCTTTTTCAGGCTCCTTGCAGTAGTTATTAGCCTGCGCTTGATGCGTTCCTGCTCGAGGGCCTTTTCGGGCACGATGAAGTCTTTGTCACCGAGGCTTACCTCATCTTCGGAGAGCGGAAGGCAGTTGTCATCCTCCGAATTGTCGCTGGGCAGGGCCTGTTCATCGGGGCTGGCTTGCCCGTTTTCCTGTTCCTCCTGTTCGGATCTTGCTCCAACAGGGTCTTCGTTCTTTTCGGCGTCGTCCGGAGTACTATTTTCTCCGGTGCCATCATTGCTGTGGTGTGACTTGGAGCGGCGTTTAGGGCGCCGGTACTTAGACTGTGTCTCGGGAGGTTTATTCTCAACTGGATCTCCTTTGCCATTGTCGCGAGCTTTTTTAAGTATATCAACCATGTACACGTCGTATGAAGGGTGGCCGTCCCACGCCTGGTGACTGGCGGGTCTTGGCCTTGCTCCTTGTCGGCATCATCGTCTATACCATCAATGTCTTCGGAGCCATAAGCAGGCATGTCGGTTAAGTCCTCGACCGTGGCTATGAAGTGGGTGGCGGGTGGGAAGCAAAATTCTCCATTATCAGCCTCTAGCTCGAACCGGACACAGTTCGGCCGCGAGTCCCCCGCCAGGGACAGGTTTTTTTAATGAATTTAGCACATCGCCGAAGGGCGAGTGTTGGAAGATATCTGCGGCGCTGAACTCGAAGATTGATAACCGATCCAACTCGGTGTCCGGGGGCGTGCGTGGTTCGGAACTTATAGCCGGAGACGAGTCCGGAATTCCATTGACGCTGATATTGCCTGGTATTGATTCTGTATGCGGCTCCAACGCCGCAGACTCTGTGGCTTCGGATGACTCAATCTGCTCCGGGTCTAAGGCCCTACCAGTTATAGGAACCATCTCCTAAATCTGATCCGATGACAGATTTAAGTCATGTTCATCGGAGCGAGGGGGAGCGGTCACCGCGGTATCAAATCCATTGAAGATCAAGTCTCCACGGATATCCGCGACATAGTTCAAGCTTCCAAATCTGACCTAGTGGCCAGGGGTGTAGCTATCGATCTGCTCTAGATGGCCAAGCGAGCTGGCCCGCAGTATGAAGCCGCCGAATACAAAAATCTGTCCGGGGAGGAAGGTTTCTCCTTGGACAGCGTCGCTATAGACGATCGAAGGGGCCATCGGACCTGTCGTCGATGGCACAGTGGAACTCTCAATGAAAGCACCAATGTCGGTGTCAAAACCGGCGGATCTCGGGTAGGGGGTCCCGAACTGTGCGTCTAGGATCGATGGTAACAGGAGACGGGGGACACGATGTTTACCCAGGTTCGGGCCCTCTCTATGGAGGTAATACCCTACTTCCTGCTTGATTGATCTTGATGATTATGAGTATTACAAGAGTTGATCTACCACGAGATCGTAATGGCTAAACCCTACAAGTCTAGCCTGTATGACTATGGTAATGAATATCTCTGCTATCCGAACTACGCCCTCCGGTTTATATAGACACCGGAGGGATCTAGGGTTACATAGAGTCGGTTACATAAGAAGGAATCTTCATAGCTGGTCACCAAGCTTGCCTTCCACGCCAAGGAGAGTCCAATCCGGACACGGGTACAGTCTTCGGCCTTCACGTCTTCACAGCCCATCAGTCCGGCCCATGGATAACATGTCGGACGCTCGAGGACCCCTTAGTCCAGGACTCCCTCAATGGGCCCAAATGAAGCAGGACCTTTAACAGGCCGAAAATACACCGGGCCGTAATTCGGCCCATATACTTAGCGGACTGTTAACGGGCCAGAAGTGACCATGGGCCGCGATGATGACAAGTTTAGGACAGGCCGTTGACGGGCTGATTTGACACTAGCCATACGGGCCTTAACTGAGAAATGTTGGGCCTTTAGCTGGGCCGGCCCATTATGGTCTGCAAAATCTTGTGGGCCTTTAGCTGGGCTGGCCCATTGTGGTCCGCTAAATCTTGTGGGCCTTTAGCTGGGCCGACCCATTATGGTCTGCAAAATCTTGTGG
Organism: Triticum aestivum; assembly: GCF_018294505.1. Classification (NCBI taxonomy): domain Eukaryota; kingdom Viridiplantae; phylum Streptophyta; class Magnoliopsida; order Poales; family Poaceae; genus Triticum; species Triticum aestivum. The sequence continues at coordinate 439,311,866 of NC_057814.1, forward strand.
GCCTTTAGCTGGGCCGGCCCATTATGGTCCGCTAAATCTTGTGGGCCTTTAGTTGGGCCGGCCCATTTAAACTTTATGGGCCACTTTTGGGCCCGTCCATGTGTCAACATATCATAGGCCCATCTCGACCGTTGGATGAGTGCCACCTGTGCCAACGCGGAGCTGACGCGTGGTTCCGCCGGCCAATGAGAATTTTACACGTGGAAAATCGGCATTGGTCGTGGCTGTTAGCGGGTTATCGGATCCAAAACCGGACCCGATAGCTTAACGGCGTCCCGTTACGGTGGATGCCACGTGTCGGTCACCCTTGACGAAAGCACTTCTATGACGCGCAATTCATCGTCATGGAAGTGGACACTTCCGTGATGATAATTTTGGTAATGTCATGGAACACTTCTACGACAGCACAGGTATGACTATCTTGATTCTGTCATAAAATCGTCATGGATGTACATGCATGACAAAAAATGCAACCTACTGTGACAAACACGTATCATCACGAAGTGTATTTTTTTGTACTGTTTGCATGCTTGAATAGCTCATGTATCAACTAGGGTTGTCTGTATCTTCCATGCTAGGCGGGTTATTCTCAAGAGGAGTGGACTCCGCTCCTCACTCATGAGAAAATGGCTGGTCACCGGGATGCCCAGTCCCATGCTCAAATCAAATCAAAATAATTGCAAACAAAACTCCCCCAGGACTGTTGTTAGTTGGAGGCACCCGTTGTTTCGGGCCAGCCATGGATTGATGCTTGTTGGTGGTGGGGGAGTATAAACTTTACCATTCTGTTTGGGAACCGCCTATAATGTGTGTAGCATGGAAGATATCGAGATCTCTCGGTTGTTATGTTGACAATGAAAGTATGCCGCTCAAAATATTATTTATCTCTATTTCAAAACCAAGCTCTGGCACCTCTACAAATCCCTGCTTCCCTCTGCGAAGGGCCTATCTATTTACTTTTATGCTGAGTCATCATCCTCTTATTAAAAAGCACTAGTTGGAGAGCACCGCTGTCATCATCCATTACTATTAATTTATATTGAGTATGACTATGATTGGATCTCTTTTACCATGAATTACAATGTTTAGTCAGTCCTTGATCTTCAGAGGTGCTCTGCATTTATGTTTTGCGGTCTTAGAAAGGGCTAGCGAGATACCATCCTGTTATATCATATTATGATTGTTTTGAGAAAGTGTTGTCATCCGAAATTTATTATTATTGCTCGCTAGTTGATTATGCCATTGATGTGAGTAAACATGAGACCTAAATGTTATTGTGAATAAGGTTAGTTCATAATCTTTGCTGAAAACTTGAATGTTGGCTTTACATGTTTATAACAACAAGAGCAAACCGAGTTTGTAAAAGTTTTTCTTTATCACTTTGAGTTTGTCAACTGAATTGCTTGAGGACAAGCAAAGGTTTAAGCTTGGGGGAGTTGATACGTCTCCATCATATCTACTTTTCCAAATGTTTTTGCCCTTGTTTTGGACTCTAACTTGCATGATTTGAATGGAACTAACCCGGACTGACGCTGTTTTCTGCAAAATTGCCATGGTGTTATTTTTGTGCAGAAATAAAAGTTCTCGGAATGACCTGAAACTTCACGGAGAATATTTTTGGAATTAATAAAAAATACTAGCAAAAGAATCAAGGCCAGTGGGCCCACACCCTGTCCATGAGGGTGGGGGCGCGCCCCCTGCCTCGTGGGCCCCCTGGTGGTCCACCGACCTCAACTCCAACTCTATATATTCACGTTTGGGGAGAAAAAAATAGAGAGAAAGATTCATCATGTTTTACGATACGGAGCTGCCGCCAAGCCCTAATCTCTCTCGGGAGGGCTGATCTGGAGTCCGTTCAGGACTCTGGAGAGGGGAATCCGTCGCCATCGTCATCATCAACCTTCCTCCATCACCAATTTCATGATGCTCACCGCCGTGCGTGAGTAATTCCATCGTAGGCTTGCTGGACGGTGATGGGTTGGATGAGATTTACCATGTAATTGAGTTAGGTTTGTTAGGGTTTGATCCCTAGTATCCACTATGTTCTGAGATTGATGTTGCTATGACTTTGCTATGCTTAATGCTTGTCACTAGGGCCCGAGTTCCATGATTTCTGATCTGAACCTATTATGTTTTCATGAATATATGTGAGTTCTTGATCCTATCTTGCAAGTCTATAGTCACCTATTACGTGTTATGATTCATTAATCCCGAAGTGACAATAATCGGGATACTTACCGGTGATGACCGTAGTTTGAGGAGTTCATGTATTCACTAAGTGTTGATGCTTTGGTCCGATACTCTATTAAAAGGAGGCCTTAATATCCCTTAGTTTCCAATAGTACCCCGCTGCCACGAGAGGGTAGGACAAAAGATGTCATGCAAGTTCTTTTCCATAAGCACGTACGACAATATTCGGAATACATGCCTACATTACATTGATGAACTGGAGCTAGTTCTGTGTCACCCTATGTTATAACTGTTGCATGAGGAATCGCATCCGACATAATTATCCATCACTGATCCAATGCCTACGAGATTTTCACATATTGTCGTTTGCTTAGTTACTTTACTGTTGCCACTGTTACAGTTACTACAAAACTGGTACTGTTACTTTTGCCACCGTTACCGTTACTTCCATACTACTTTGCTGCAGGATTAAGTTATCCAGGTGTGGTTGAATTGACAACTCAACTGCTAATACTTGAGAATATTCTTTGGCTCCCCTTGTGTCGGATCAATAAATTTGGGTTGAATACTCTACCCTCGAAAACTGTTGCGATCCCCTATACTTGTGGGTTATCAGGATCATATGCGCTTATGATTGGAACTCTAGCAAGCATCCGCAACTACTAAAGATCATTAAGGTAAAACCCAACCATAGCATTAACATATCAAGTCCCCTTTATCCCATACGCAACAACCCCCTTACTCGGGTTTATACTTCTGTCACTCAAGCAACCCACTATAAGCGAATCATAAACGTATTGCAACACCCTACAGCGGGAATCCCTCACGCTTGCGCAACACGGAGGGCACAATAGGACAGCACCAAAATAAAACATACAACTCATACAATCTATATCATCAATCAACCCAAAGACAAAGGATATCTACTCAAAGCATCATAGGATGGCAACACATCATTGGATCATAATATGTGGCATAAAGCACCATGTTCAAGTAGGGATTACAGCGGGGTGCGGGAGAGTGGACCGCGTAAAATAGATGAGGATGGAGATGATGATGGTGATGTTGATGAAGACGATCACCGCGGCGATGATTCCCCTCCCGATGGCACTCCGGCGCCACCGAGAGAGAGGAGGAGAGGTTCTCCCCCTTGTGCTTCCTCCTCCATGGCCTCCCCCTAGATGGGGAGAGGTTCTCCCTCTGGTCCTTGGCCTTCATGGCGATGATGGCCCCTCTGGGATCCTCTTCCATGGCCTCCGGTGATGATGGCCCCCTCCGGCAGGGTGCCAGAGAGGGCCTAGATTGATTTCTCGTGGCTACAGAGGCTTGTGGTGGCGGAACTTCCGATCTAGGTTATTTTCTGGAGGTTTCTGTATTTATAGGAGAGGATGGCGTCGAGAACAAGTCAGGGGGCCCCACAGGGAGTCCACGAGGTAGGGGGGCGCCCCAGGGGGTGGGCGCGCACTCCACCCTCATGGGGCCCACGGGACTCCCCTCCGGTAACTCTTCGTTCCAGTATTTTTTATATTTTCCAGAAAAATTCTCCGTTGATTTTCATTGCATTCCGGGAACTTTTATTTCTGCACAAAAACAACACCACGGTTGCTCTACTGAAAACAGCGTCAGTCCGGGTTAGTTCTAATCAAATCATACCAAAATCATATAAAACTATTGTAAACATGGCATGAATACTTCATAAATTATAGATACGTTGGAGATGTATCAGCATCCCAAGCTTAATTCCTGCTCGTCCTCGAGTAGGTAAATGATAAAAGAAATAATTTATGAAGTGTGAATGCTAGCAAGTGCATAAGTTTGATCAATGATAGTTCCAATCACTTTTTCTAGCATCATTATATATCATAACAGTAGCTCAACTCGTGAAACTTTTCATGATCAAGTAACAAGCTATTCACATGTAAAAGTATAGATCTTGAACTTTCTTGAAACTAACAAACTATATTCTCAGTCATCAAACAATTGCAATTCATCTTATTTTCAGGAAGGGTCCATGTCAGAGCTTTGATTTAGCAAACTCCACATACTCAACTATCATTTAATCTTTCACAATTGCTAACACTCACGTGATATTTATGGGTTCAAAGTTTTAATCGGACACAGAGAAAGATAGGGGCTTATAGTTTCGCCTCCCAACCTTACCTCAAGGGTAATGACAACAAAAATACTTTATGAAAACCTACATCCAAGGGGATATATATATCCGGATCGCTCCAACACAAAGTGCTTGCCGAAGGAAAAAGTGTAAAAAGGAAAGGTGAAAATCACCATGACTCTTGTATAAGGGTAGAAGGTAAAAGTAAAAGATAGGCCCTTCGCAGAGGGAAGCAGAGGTTGTCATGCGCTTTTATGGTTGGATGCACAAAATCTTAATGCAAAAGAACATCACTTTATATTGCCCCTTGTGATAAAGACCTTTATTATGCAGTCCGTCTCTTTTATTTCTTCCCTATCACAAGTTCGTATAAAGCTTATTTTCTTCGCACTAATAGATCATACATATTTAGAGAGCAATTTTTATTGCATGCACCTATGACAACTTACTTGAAGGATCTTACTCAATCCATAGGTAGTTATGGTGGACTCTCATGGCAAAACTGGTTTAAGGGATGTTTGGAAGCACAAGTAGTATTTCTACTTGGTGCAAAGAATTTGGCTAGCATGATAGGGAAAGGCAAGCTCAACATGTTGGATGATCCAAGACAATACAACGTTTCAGATATAGGAAAACATAACCCATTAAGTTGTCTTCCTTGTCCAACATCAACCTTTTAGCATGTCATATTTTAATGAGTGCTTACAATTACAAAAGATGTCCAAGATAGTATATTTATATGTGAAATCTCTCTTCCTTCAATATTCTTTCATGAATTGTTCAAGTGACCAATTCTGTGTTTGCTAACTTTCAAATAAGTTTACTACCTATACTTATTCTGTGTGAAGTCATTACTCCCCATGGTATAAGCATATTAAACATATATAAATTTAGATTTATGATATTCAATTCATTCAACCATTCACTCATAGGATATACGTGAAGCACATGAGTAAATGACAAACTACTCCAAAAGATATAAGTGAAGAACACTGAGTAGTCAAATAATTAACTAGCCATGGCAGGATTCTTTTTCATTCAAGATTTCATATCCAATGATTTTCTTCAAACAGAAAGTAAAATTGAAAATACGCTCCAAGCAAAACACATATCATGTGACGAATAAAAATATAGCTCCGAGTAAGGTATACCGATAGTTTTGAAGACGAAAGAGGGGATGCCTTCCAGGGCATCCCCAAGCTTAAGTGCTTGAGTCTTACTTGAATATTACCTTGGGGTGCCTTGGGCATCCCCAAGCTTAGGTTCTTTCCATTCCTTATTCTCCTCATATCAATATCTCACCCAAAGCTTGAAAATTTCAATCACACAAAACTTAACGAAACTTCGTGAGATAGGTTAGTATGATAAAGAGTAAACCATTAACTTTGGTACTGTAAAAGACAAGGTTCATAATTGTTCTCACACAATGCCTACTGTACCATATCATTTCTACAATTTATATTGAGAAATATAAGCCACAGAAAGTAGAAAACAGGCAAAGTATGCAATGAAAACAGAATCTGTCAGAAACAGAACAGTCTGTAATGATCTGAACAACAAACATACTTCTGCTGATCCAAAAATTATGAAATAAAGTGGTGGACGTGAGGAATATTTCTATTAATCTTCTGCAAAAAGAATCAACTCAAAATCACTCTTCTGTAAAAAATGACAGCTAATCTCGTGAGCGCAAAGTTTCTGTTTTTTACAGCAAGATCACATTAGCTTTCACCCAAGTCTTCCCAAAGGTCTTACTTGGCACTTTATTGAAACAAAATCTATAAAACATGATTACTACAGTATCTTAATAATGTAAACACACACAAACTGTAAGGGTAAATATTGGGTTGTCTCCCAACAAGCGCTTTTCTTTAATGCCTTTTAGCTAGGCATGATGATTTCAATGATGCTCACATAAAAGATAAGAATTGAAACATAAAAAGAGCATCATGAAGAATATGACAGAACATTTAAATATAACCCACTTCCTATGCCTAGGGATTTTGTGAGCACATAATTTATAGGAACAAGAATCAACTAGCATAGGAAGGCAAAACAAGTATAACTTCAAAACTTTAAGCACATAGAGAGGGAACTTGATATTATTGCAACTCCTACAAGCATATATTCCTCCCTCATAATAATTTTAAGTAGCATCATGAATGAATTCAACAATATAACCATCACATAAGGCATTATTTTCATGATCTACAAGCATAGAAATTTTACTACTCTCCACATAAGCAAAATTCTTCTCATTCGGAATAGTGGGATCACTAATTCCTAAAGTTGACACTCTTCCAAGCCCGCTTTAGATGATAGTATTATTCATACACCAAAATATATAAGTGAAGTTCATGGAGCATTCTACAATTAATATAGACTAACCAATATCCAAGCTCAAAATATATAAGTGAAGACACGAAGCATTCTATAAAACCATACTCAAAAGATTTAAGTGAAGCACAAAAAGCATTCTATAAGGTCATACTCAAAAGATATAAGTGAAGCACATGAATCATTCTATATATTGATGAAGGGACATCTCATACTAGCATGGTTCTTAAAGAAAAAGAAAAAGACAAAGGACACAAATCATGTGAACAAAACAAAACCCGAGGTATACCGATAATTGTTGAAGAAGAAAGATGGGATGCCAACCGGGGCATCCCCAAGCTTAGATGCTTGAATATCGTTGGAATATTTACTTGGGGTGCCTTGGGCATCCGCAAGCTTGAACTCTTGCCTCTCTTTATTCTTCTCACATCGGTAACTCCTCGTTCTTCGAACACTTCATCCACAAAAACTTAACACAAACTTTGTGAGATCCGTTAGTATACTAAAGCAAATCACTCTCTTTAGGTACTGTTGCAAACTCATTCCAATTTCATATTAGAAATTTATCTACTGTATTCCAACTTCACCATGGTTCATACCCCCCGATACTACCCATAGACTCATCAAAATAAGCGATCAACACATAGAAAACAGAAACTGTCAAAAACAGGACAGTCTGTGGTAATCTGGAAGTTTAGTAAACTTCTGTAACTCCAAAAAATTCTAAAAAATATGAAAATTTGTACATAAGTAATGTGCAAGAAGTTTCAGACCCATTTCACTTTCCAGTAAAAAAATTAAATTCACGCACTACAGCCAAAGTTTCTGTTTTTGTACTGCACATAGTAAACAAGCAATCTAATCATCCTAAAACCAAAGCTTGGCACATTATTTTTATAATAAAATGGATATATACAAGGGGGTAATTATTTTCAGAGAAGCTTCCATGAATTTTTTTAATATTGTTTCCATGAGCATGAACACAAGTGTTCAAGGTCGCCCCTCACTTCTCCAATGCATAACCTTCCAATCACTTCTCTTATTGAAAAACTTTTTAGGCAAGAGAGGCAAGTATTTTTTTTTGTATTTTCATTCTTTTATATTTTTTTGTATGTTTCACCCACAACTAAACAGAAACAAAAAGGAAAAACAAAATCTACTTAGTGAAGAAAGCAAACAAGCACACACGAGAATATCAACCCCACGATATTGCTCCCCGGCAACGGCGCCAGAAAAGAGCTTGATAATCCCCAAGTGCAGGGAATCATCATAGCAATTCCCAATGGTGGAAGTGATAAGTATGGAGTGTCGAACCCACAAGGAGCTAAAGGTAAGATCAATATTCTCTCAAGTCCTATCTGCCACTTATACGACTCTACGTACACCGAGCGTTTGCTTCCAACTAGAAACGAGAAATAAAACTACGTTGTGGGTATGAAGAGGATAACTTTGCATGATATCGGAGAGCTAAAATATAAAAGTAGGTGTTGTTATCATAAAGTTAGAATATATTACTAAATATTATAAATAGCGAGTGTGGAATAATGATGGATCGGTGTGCGGAATTGTCCTAGGCAATTGTTAACAAAACCGGTAGTCGTCATTGCAATTTCATATGAGGGAGAGGCATAAGCTAACATACTTTCTCTTCTTGGATCATATGCACTTATGATTAGAACTCTAGAAAGCATCCGCAACTACTAAAGATCATTAAGGTAAAACCCAACCATAGCATTAACATATCAAGTCCCCTTTATCCCATACGCAACAACCCCCTTACTCGGGTTTATGCTTATGTCACTCAAGCAACCCAATATAAGCGAATCATAAACGTATTGCAACACCCTACAGTGGGAATCCCTCACACTTGCGCGACACAGAGGGAGCAATAGGACATCACCAAAATAAAACATACAACTCATACCAATCTATATCATCAACCAACCCAAAGACAAAGGATATCTACTCAAAACATCATAGGATGGCAACACATCATTGGATCATAATATGTGGCATAAAGCACCATGTTCAAGTAGGGATTACAGCGGGGTGCGGGAGAGTGGACCGCGTAAAATAAATGAGGATGTTGATGATGATGGTGATGCTGATGAAGACGATCACTGCGGCGATGATTCCCCTCCCGATGGCACTCTGGCGCCACTGAGAGAGAGGGGGGAGGTTCCCCCTCTGGTCCTTGGCCTTCATGGCGATGATGGCCCCTCGGGATCCTCTTCCATGGCCTTCGGTGATGATGGCCCCCTCCGGCAGGGTGCCAGAGAGGGCCTAGATTGATTTCTCGTGGCTACAGAGGCTTGTGGCGGCGAAACTTCCGATCTAGGTTATTTTCTGGAGGTTTCTGTATTTATAGGAGAGGATGGCGTCGAGGATAAGTCAGGGGGGCCCACAGGGAGTCCACGAGGTAGGGGGCACGCCCAGGGGGTGGGCGTGCCCTCCACCCTCGTGGGGCCCACGGCACTCCCCTCCAGTAACTCTTCGTTCCAGTATTTTTTATATTTTCCAAAACAATTCTCCGTTGATTTTCATTGCATTCCGAGAAATTTTATTTCTGCACAAAAACAACACCACGGTAGTTCTGCTGAAAACAACGTCAGTCCGGGTTAGTTCTAATCAAATCATACCAAAATCATATAAAACTATTGTAAACATGGCATGAATATTTCAGAAATTATTGATACGTTGGAGACATATCAGTGTACGACCAAGTGAAGATGGCCGCCAGGTTTTCTCAACAAGATTGTAGACTAGACAACCTGTTAGAGGGTCTAGAGGAAGAAGAAGTTTTTGAGTCCAAGTAGCAATGTACTTTTATCGACAAACTTGTCTGCGGCTGAATTTGTAAAACGATTATCATGGCATACTTTCTGCTTCGACCTCCGAAAACCCTAGGTTTGGAGTGTTTCTGAATACTATACCGTAGGTAAACACCAAAGTACATTCGGAAACCAGGCAGTCCGGTCATAGTTGCTTGAACAGACAAGTTGTATTCGGGGAGTTATGTTATATTACATTTGGTTGTAAGAAACATCTTCCAGAGAGAATAGTTTCGTTAAGGGTTCCTTTCCCTGGGCCAGTATGCGGCTTTTGTGCATACCGAATCTGTGATTCTAAAAATATCAGTACGCGTTATCGACTGGGGGTTTTGTATTGCAACAAGGGCAATTCGTCTTTTGCTCACCGACCAATCATTCCCTTAAGAACGCTAGCTTTCGGCTTCACCCGTCTGAGGTACACGTCCGGATAACCCGGCTGTAACAATCGCAGAGGTGCTCCCTTTATGCCCTAGCCAAACAAGCGGGAACTTAGGGCATAAGCACAGGAGCCAGGCAACCCAGCTTGGCAAAAACTTAAGTCATAAAGGTGCATATAATGGCGAAGAAAAGACATATATGAATAGACGACACATATACGGTGAGCTTGATGCTCGAAAAATAATAATAAGCTTCTTGTGAAAAGAAGCCCCCAGGTATTGTGGGGTATGTACATTTAAGGATGCATACCCCTCGGGTGTGCGGTTTATCCGAACACGAGCTAAAAGTCGTATAAAAACGAAAAGAAGAAAGAGAAAAGCGAAAAGATGACGAACAATGAGTTCGGGCTTAGGCGTAGAATCTTCAGAGTCTGGCGGTGTTCCATGGGTTCGGCTCTAAGCGATTGTCCGATGCATTACGAAGGCGATATGCTCCTCCAGTGAGTACTTCATCGATAATGAAGGGACTCTCCCATTTGGGCTTGAGCTTGTCCTTTTTCTTCTCTGGTAGGCGCAGAACGAGTTCGCCGACATTGTAGGTCTTGGCCCGCACTTCTCTGCTTTGGTATCTCCGAGCTTGTTGTTGGTAGAATGTTGAACGAGCTTTTGCTACATCGCGCTCCTCCTCCAGGTCGTCTAAGTCATCTTGCCGGTTGAGCTTGGCCTCTTTCTCCTCGTACATGCGTACTCAAGGTGAGTCGTGAATAATATCGCAGGGCAAGACAGCCTCTGCGCCGTACACCATGAAGAACGGTGTGTATCCGGTCGTGCGATTGGGCGTGGTCCGCAGCCCCCAGAGTACGGAGTCGAGCTCCTCAACCCAGTGTTTATCTAACGCTTTTAAGGACCTCACTAGTCTGGGTTTAATGCCGCTCATTATCAGGCCATTAGCCCGTTCGACTTGACCGTTTGTTTGAGGGTGATAGACGAAGGCATAATCAAGTTTGATGCCCAGATTAGCGCACCAGGTTTTTACCTCATCGGCTGTGTAGTTAGAGCCATTATCGGTGATAATGTTGTGCGAGACACTGTAACGGTGTACTACACCGGATATAAAGTCTATCACCGGTCCGGCTTCAGCTGCTTTAACTGGCTTGGCTTCTATCCACTTAGTGAACTTATCGACCATAACCAATAAGTATTTCTTCTTATGGCTTCCCCCTTTAAGGGGTCCAACCATGTCAAGCCCCCAGACCGCAAAAGGCCAAGTAATGGGGATTGTTTGTAGGCCAGTAGGCGGCATATGGCTTTGATTGGCGAAAAGCTGGCATCCTACGCACCGCTGGACGAGGTCCTGCGCATCTGCTCGGGCCGTAGGCTAGAAAAACCCAGTTTGGAAGGCCTTGCTAACAAGGGCCCGAGCTGCGGCATGATGACCACCAAGACCGGCATGGATTTCGGCCAAGAGTTGCCACCCCTCTTCTTCGGAGAAGCACCGTTGAAGGACTCTGGTAGTACTTTTCTTGTAAAGCTCTCCTTCATGAACCTTATAGGCTTTCGAGCGTCGAACGATGCATCGAGCCTCATTCTGGTCCTCGGGGAGCTCTCGCCTATTGAGGTAGGCCAGGAAGGGTTCGGTCCATGGGGCGATTACTGCCATGGTTGTATGAACCGATGGTGTTATTTCGGTGGCTGAGCCCCCGACGATGTCTGGATTGGGTTCGGAATCTCGGGGTATGATCGGATCCGGACTGGCGTTGCCGCACTCGTCCTACCACACTACGAATGGCTTGAAGAGCCTTTCCACGAAGGCGTTGGGTGGGACGGGGTCACGCTTAGCGCCCATGCGAGCAAGGATGTCCGCTGCCTGATTGCTTTCTCGGGCCACGCGATGGAACTCAAGCCCCTCAAACCGAGCTGATATTTTGAGTACGGCGTTGCGGTATGCCGCCATCTTCGGATCCTTGGCGTCAAAATCTCCGTTTATTTGGGATATTGCGAGGTTTGAATCCCCGTGTACCTCGAAGTGTTGTATGCCCATAGAGACAGCCATCCGAAGACCATGCAATAGGGTCTCATATTCGGCTGCGTTATCAGAGTCTGTATACAGTATCTAGAGCACATAATGGACTATATCTCCTGTGGGGGATGTCAGGACGACGCCAGCCCCAAGTTCGGCTAGCATTTTAGAGCCGTCGAAGTGCATCACCCAGTTGGAATATGTGCCATACTCTTTAGGGAGTTCAGCTTTCGTCCATTTGGCGATGAAGTCAGCCAACACCTGAGATTTAATGGCTCGGCGTGGCTTATATGTTATTTCAAATGGTAAGAGGTCAATAGCCCATTTGGCAATCTGGCCGGTGGCGTCCCGGTTGTTTATAATATCATTGAGTGGTACTTCGGAAGCCACCGTGATCGAACATTCTTGAAAGTAGTGCCGCAGCTTCCGAGATGCCATGAAGACCGCATATATGCTATCTTCTGATAATGCGGGTATTGGGATTTGCATGGTGTAAGGACCGTTGATACATAGTATACTGATTTTTGGAGTGGGAATTTATGCCCCTCCTCTTCTCGTTCGACGACGAGGACCGCGCTCACCACCTGGTGAGTTGCAGATATGTAGAGCAACATTGGTTCGCCGACGTTTGGTGCGGCTAGGATGGGATTGCTTGCTAGCAAAGTTTTTATTTCCTCCAGTTCGGCTGTTGTAGCGTCCGTCCACGCAAAGTGGTCGGTGCGTCGGAGCAGGCGATACAATGGCAATGCCTTTTCTCCTAATCTGGAGATAAAACGGCTCAAAGCTTCCATGCACCCGGCTAGTTTTTGGACCTGCTTGTGGTCAGTTGGTGTTGCCAATTGTGACAGGGCTCAGATTTTGGTTGGGTTTGCTTCAATGCCTCTATTGGAGACAATAAACCCGAGCAGTTTGCCAGCGGAGACGCTGAAAACACACTTTTCCAGATTGAGCCGTATGTCATATCTTCGGAGGTTGTCGAATGTAAGGCGTAAATCGTCCACCAATGACTCGACATGTTTGGTTTTGATGACTACATCATCCACATATGCCTCGACTATCTTGCCGATTTGCTTTTCCAGGCATGTTTGAATCATGCGTTGGTATGTGGCGCTGGCGTTTTTGAGTCCAAAGGGCATGGTGTTGAAGCATAAGGGCCCATATGGAGTAATGAAAGCCGTTGCGGCCTGATCGGATTCCTTCATTTTAATTTGATGGTATCCGGAGTATGCGTCAAGGAAACACAGTGAATCGTGTCCTGCGGTTGCATCAATGATTTGGTCTATGCGGGGTAGTGGGAAGGGGTCCTTAGGGCAGGCTTTGTTAAGGTCTTTAAAGTCGACACGAAGGCGCCAGGATTTGTCCTTCTTTGGCACCATGACCAGATTTGCTAGCCAATCCGGATGTTTGATCTCTCTGATAAACCCGGCTTCGAGTAGCTTGGCTAGTTCCTCACCCATAGCTTGTTGTTTGGGTTTGGAAAATCGCCGCAGCGCTTGCTTGACTGGCTTGTATCCCTTCAGTATGTTGAGACTGTGTTCGGCCAGTGCGCGTGGTATTCCCGTCATATCCGAGGGATGCCAGGCGAAGATGTCCCAATTTTCGCGCAAGAACGCGCGTAGTGCAGCGTCGACCGCCGGATCCAGCTGTGCTCCAATAGAAGATGTTTTCTTAGGGTCCGTCGGATGAACTTGGAATTTTACTCTCTCATCTGCTGGCTTGAAAGAAGTGGATTTAGGTCTCTTATCGAGCATTACGTCGTCTCTATCCACTATGGAACGCAGAGCGGTAAGTTCCTCAACCGCAGGGCTTCGGTTAGTGCCTCGAGGGCGAGGGATGCGGTTTTGTTTTCAGCGCGGAGTGCTATGTCCGGATCACTGGAGATAGTGATAACACCATTGGGCCCGGGTTTTTTGAGCTTCATGTACCCGTAATGAGGTATGGCTTGAAAGCGTGTGAATGCATCCCGCCCTAACAGGGCATGATATCCACTGTTGAAAGGGACCACCTGGAAGATTATCTCTTCGGACCTATAGTTCTCTGGTGTGCCGAATACCACATCCAGTTTAATTTTCCCCGAGCATCTTGCTTCTCGATTGGGGATGATTCCTCGAAAGGTTGTGTTTCTTTGCTCAATGCGACTCTTGTCCATTTGCATTTTGTTTAGATTGTCCTCGTAGATGAGGTTCAATCCGCTGCCCCCGTCCATGAGCACTTTAGTGAGTTGGAATCCATCCACAATTGGATTTAGCACTAAGGCGGCTGGTGCTCGGACAGATCGGGCTCGTGGTTCATCATTGGAATTGAAAGTTATTGCCATAACCTTCAATAAAAAGTTATTGCCATGTCGTTCCAAGGGTTTATTGCAGCTACTTGGTTGACTTCGGCGAGGTCGCGGAGCGCCCTTTTGCGCCGATTGTTTGAAGATAAGGTCTCGAAGACCGTGAACACATTGAGATCGTTACCCTCGAAGGGGTACCTTGCTGGGGTAGTTTTAGTGAGGATTGCCTCACCGCTTTTAGCCACCTGCCGAAGTATCCAACATGCCCGGAGGCTATGCGTTGGTTCGGAATTCGGCGTCGTATGTATCTGGCAAGGCTTGTCAAGCCATTCATCAAGGACGGTCCTATGCCCTATAAGGGGCTTAATTTTCTTGTCCGTGAAGCGATGATCGAGTGCCCCATGAGGGTGCATCCTTTTTTCCCGGCCGGTGGGTGGCTTAGAGGCCGATGATTCCCACCGAGCTGTCTGGGCTTTCCAGGCGCTTTGCATTGCACAGTACTTCTGTACTATGTGAGCCAAATCTGCAAAGTGCAATATGCGGCGTCGGTTGAGGGCATTGAGGATCCCCTCGTCTGTATAGTTGCGGCAAAAAACTGATACCGCATCATCATCACAACAATCTTTAATCTTGTTTTTAACAAGTAGGAATCTAGCCCAAAAGTGGTGGACTGTTTCCTGAGGTTGCTGTCGTATATACATTAAATCGCATATGTCCGGGGGACCGGAATAGCTTGGAGAGTATTGCTTGTGGTGGGTGGGTGGGATTAAATCTGTCCCATGGCCCACTGTAGAATCCAGGTTCTGAGAAATTTCTGAGATTAACGGCCCAGGATCTGGAGTGTCTTGAGAATTTTTAGGCTTGAAGCCTAGTTCTATGTTCGGAGGACGAATAGTTTCTTGAAGAAGAGTGTCCGGCTCGCAGACCTCGGAAATCCGAACATAGTTTGTTTTTAGCGCAGGAGGAGCAGTATCCTCACCTTGCTCTTCCACGACGGTCACCAGGTGGGTGACCGGTGGGGATACGATTTCTCTCTGGTCGGGTTTAAGCCCAATCAGATCGTAATCTGTTGAAACCCCTAGGGTGGCGATGCGATGTAGCAGTTTGTTTAAAGATGAAACATCTGTTGGATCCATCTTGTCGATGCTTTCGGGGTTGATGTGGAGATGGTTTTTGGCAATTCGGGGGACTACCTCAAGCTTTATGGCCGGACGGGCGCCTATAGTGATCTTGCCAATCTGGAGGGTCTGCCCAGGAACTAGCGTTCCTCCAGAGGTGATTTTGTCATTGATGACGAGGAGAGGCATCGATCCTTCTGTCGACCACACGGAGGAACTCTCAATGAAAGCACCAATGTCGGTGTCAAAACTGGCAGATCTCGGATAGGGGGTCCCAAACTATGCGTCTAAGGATCAAAGGTAACAGGAGGCAGGGGACACGATGTTTACCCAGGTTCGGGCCCTCTTGATGGAGGTAATACCCTACTTCCTACTTGATTGACTTTGATGAGTATAGGGGTTACAAGAGTTGATCTACGACGAGATCGTAATGACTAAACCCTAGATGTCTAGCCTGTCTGATTATGATTGCCTCTACGGACTAAACCCTCCAGTTTATATAGACATCGGAGGGGGCTAGGGTTGTACAGAGTCGGTTTACAGGGAAAGGAATCTTCGTATCCGCACGCCAAGCTTGCCTTCCATGCCAAAGAGAGTCCCATCCGGACACGGGGGAAAGTCTCCCGTCTTGTATCTTCACGGCCCATCAGTCCGGCCCATGTCACATAACCCGGACACCCGAGGACCCCGTAATCCAGGACTCACTCACCGGCCCTAGAGGGGACGCGCCAAGGGGGGAGTTCAATCTCGTTACCGGCAAGTCTCATTACTCGTTCCTTAATGCATCATCATGTGACTAACTGATTAGTCACATTGCTTGCAAGGCTCATAGTGATGTGCATTACCGAGAGGGCCCAGAGATACCTCTCCGATACACGGAGTGACAAATCCTAATCTCGATCTATGCCAACTCAACAAACACCATCAGAGACACCTATAGAGCATCTTTATAATCACCCAGTTACGTTGTGACGTTTGATAGCACACAAGGTGTTCCTCCGGTATTCGAGAGTTGCATAATCTCATAGTCATAGGAACATGTATAAGTTATGAAGAAAGCTATAGCAACAAAACTAAACGATCATTATGCTAAGCTAACGGATGGGTCTTGTCCATCACATCATTCTCTAATGATGCGATCCCGTTCATCAAATGACAACACATGTCTATGGTCAGGAAACTTAACCATCTTTGATTAACAAGCTAGTCAAGTAGAGGCATACTAGGGACACTCTATTTGTCTATGTATTCACACATGTACTAAGTTTCCGGTTAATACAATTCTAGCATGAATAATAAACATTTATCATGATATAAGGAAATATAAATAACAACTTTATTATTGCCTCTAGGGCATATTTCCTTCAGTCTCCCACTTGCACTAGAGTCAATATTCCAGATTACATAGTAATGATTCTAACACCCATGGAGTCTTGGTGCTGATCATGTTTTGCTCGTGAGAGAGGCTTAGTCAACGGGTCTGCAACATTCAGATCCGTATGTATCTTGCAAATCTCTATGTCTCCCTCCTTGACTTGATCGCGGATGGAATGAAGCGTCTCTTGATGTGCTTCGTTCTCTTGTGAATTCTCAATTCCTTTGCCAAGGCAATTGCACCAGTATTGTCACAAAAGATTTTCATTGGACCCGATGCACTAGGTATTACACCTAGATCGGATATGAACTCCTTCATCCAGACTCCTTCATTTGCTGCTTCTGAAGCAGCTATGTACTCCGCTTCACACGTAGATCCCGCCACGACGCTCTGCTTGGAACTGCACCAACTGATAGCTCCTCCATTCAATATAAGTACGTATCCGGTTTGTGACTTAGAGTCATCCGGATCAGTGTCAAAGCTTGCATCGACGTAACCATTTATGACGAGCTCTTTGTCACCTCCATAAACGAGAAATATATCCTTAGTCCTTTTCAGGTATTTCAGGATGTTTTTGACCGCTATCCGGTGATCCACTCCTGGATTACTTTGGTACCTCCCTGCTAAACTAATAGCAAGGCACACATCAGGTCTGGTACACAGCATTGCATACATGATAGAAACTATGGCTGAGGCGTAGGGAATGACTTTCATTTTCTCTCTATCTTCTGAAGTGGTCGGGCATTGAGTCTGACTCAACTTCACACCTTGTAACGCAGGCAAGAACCCTTTCTTTGACTGATCCATTTTGAACTTCTTCAAAACTTTATCAAGGTATGTGCTTTGTGAAAGTCCAATTAAGCGTCTTGATCTATCTCTATAGATCTTGATGCCCAATATATAAGCAGCTTATCCGAGGTCCTTCATTGAAAAATTCTTATTCAAGTATGCTTTTGTGCTATCCAGAAATTATGTATTATTTCCAATCAACAACATGTCATCCACATATACTATTAGAAATGCTACAGAGCTCCCACTCACTTTCTTGTAAATACAGGCTTCTCCAAAAGTCTGTATAAAACCATATGCTTTTATCACACTATCAAAGCGTATATTCCAACTCCGAGAGGCTTGCACCAGTCCATAAATGGACCGCTGGAGCTTGCACACTTTGTTAGCACCTTTAGGATCGACAAAACCTTTTGGTTGCATCATATACAACTCTTCTTTAGGATATCCATTAAGGAATGCAGTTTTGACATCCATTTGCCAAATTTCATAATCATAAAATGCGGCAATTGCTAACATGATTCGGACAGACTTAAGCATCGCTACGGGTGAGAAAGTCTCATCGTAGTCAACTCCTTGAACTTGTCGAAAACCTTTCGCAACAAGTCGAGCTTTGTAGACAGTAACATTACCGTCAGCGTCAGTCTTCCTCTTGAAGATCCATTTATTCCCTACAGCTTGCCGATCATCGGGCAAGTCAACCAAAGTCCATACTTTGTTCTCATACATGGATCCCATCTCAGATTTCATGGCCTCAAGCCATTTCGTGGAATCTGGGCTAATCATCACTTCCTCATAGTTCGTAGGTTCCTCATGGTCAAGTAACATGACCTCCAGAACAGGATTACCGTACCACTCTGGTGCGGATCGTACTTTGGTTGACCTACGAGGTTCGGTAGTAACTTGATCAGAAGTTTCATGATCATCATCATTAACTTCCTCACTGATTGGTGTAGGAATCACTGGAACTGATTTCTATGATGAAATTCTTTCCAATAAGGGAGAAGGTACAAATACCTCATCAAGTTCTACTTCCTCCCACTCACTTCTTTCGAGAGAAACTCCTTATCTAGAAAGGATCCATTCTTAGCAACGAATATCTTGCCTTCGGATATGTGATAGAAGGTGTACCCAACTGTCTCCTTTGGGTATCCTATGAAGACACATTTCTCCAATTTGGGTTCGAGCTTATCAGGTTGAAGCTTTTTCACATAAGCATCACAGTCCCAACTTTAAGAAACGACAACTTGGGTTTCTTGCCAAACCACAGTTCATATGGTGTCGTCTCAATGAATTTAGATGGTGCCCTATTTAACGTGAATGCAGCTGTCTCTAAAGCATAACCTCAAAACGATAGCGGTAAATTAGTAAGAGACATCATAGATCGCACCATATCTAATAAAGTGCGGTTACGATGTTCGGACACACCATTACGCTGTGGTGTTCCAGGTGGCGTGAGTTGCGAAACTATTCCACATTATTTCAAATGAGGACCAAACTCATAACTCAAATATTCACCTCCATGATCAGATCGTAGAAACTTTATTTTCTTGTTATGATGATTTTCCACTTCACTCTGAAGTTCTTTGAACTTTTCAAATGTTTCAGACTTATGTTTCATCAAGTAGAATACCCGTATCTGCTCAAATCATTTGTGAAGGTCATAAAATAGCGATACCCACTGCGAGCCTCAACACTCATCGGACCGCATACATCAGTATGTATTATTTCCAACAAGTGATCAGTTGCTCGCTCCATTGTTTCGGAGAACGGTGTTTTAGTCATCTTGCCCAAGAGGCATGGTTCGCAAGCATCAAGTGATTCACAATCAAGTGATTCCAAAAGCCCAGCAGCATGGAGTTTCTTCATGCGCTTTACACCAAGATGACCTAAACGGCATGCCACAAATAAGTGGCAGTATCATTATGAACCTTTCATCTTTTGGCTTCAATATTATGAATATGTGTATCACTACAATCGAGATTCAACAAAAATAGACCACTCATCAAGGGTGCATGACTATAAAAGATATTACTCATATAAATAGAACAACCATTATTCTCTGATTTAAATGAATAACCGTCTCGCATCAAACAAGATCCAGATATAATGTTCATGCTTAACGCTAGCACCAAATAACAATTATTCAGGTCTAAAACTAATCTCGACGGTAGATGTAGAGGTAGTGTGTCGACCACGATCACATCGACTTTGGAACCATTTCCCACGCGCATCGTCACCTCATCCTTAGCCAATCTTCGTTTAATCCGTAGCCCCTGTTTCGAGTTGCAAATATGAGCAACAGAATGAGTATCAAGTACCCCGGCGCTACTACGAGCATTAATAAGGTACACATCAATAACATGTATATCAAATATACCTTTTACTTTGCCATCCTTCTTATCCGCCAAATACTTGGGGCAGTTCCGCTTCCAGTGACCAGTCCCTTTGCAGTAGAAGCACTCAGTCTTAGGCTTAGGTCCAGACTTGGGCTTCTTCACTTGAGCAGCAACTTGCTTGCTGTTCTTCTTGAAGTTCCCCTTCTACCATTTGCCCTTCTTCTTGAAACTAGTGGTCTTGTTAACCATCAACACTTGATGCTCCTTCTTGATTTCTACCTCCGCAGCCTTTAGCATCGCGAAGAGCTCGGGAATTGTCTTATCCACCCCTTGCATATTATAGTTCATCATGAAGCTTTTGTAGCTTTGTGGCAGTGATTCAAGAACTCTGTCAATGACACTATCATCAGGAAGATTAACTCCTAGTTGAGTCAAGTGGTTGTGGTACCCAGACATTCTGAGTATATGTTCACTGACAGAACTATTCTCCTCCATCTTGCAGCTATAGAACTTATTGGAGACTTCATATCTCTCAGTTCGGGCATTTGCTTGAAATATTAACTTCAACTCCTAGAACATCTCATATGCTCCATGACGTTCAAAACGTCGTTGAAGTCCCGATTCTAAGCTGTAAAGCATGGCACACTGAATTATCAAGTAGTCATCAGCTTTGCTCTGCCACACATTCATAACATCTGGAGTTGCTCCTGCAGCGGGTCTTGCACCTAGCGGTGCTTCCAGGACGTAATTCTTCTGTGCAGCAATGAGGATAATCCTCAAGTTATGGACCCAGTCCGTGTAATTGCTACCATCATCTTTCAACTTAGCTTTCTCTAGGAACGCATTAAAATTCAAGGGAATGGTAGCATGGGCCATTGATCTACAACAACATAGACATGCAAAATACTATCAGGTACTAAGTTCATGGTAAATGAAAGTTCAATTAATCATATTACTTAAGAACTCCCACTTAGATAGACATCCCTCTAGTCATCTAAATGATCACGTGATCCATATCAACTAAACCATGTCCGGTCATCACGTGAGATGGAGTAGTTTTCAATGGTGAACATCACTATGTTGATCATATCTACTATATGATTCATGTTCGACCTTTCAGTCTTAGTGTTTCGAGGCCATATCTGCATATGCTAGGCTCGTCAAGTTTAACCCAAGTATTCTGCGTGTGCAAAACTGGCTTGCACCCGTTGTATGTGAAGTAGAGCTTATCACACCCGATCATCACATGGTGTCTTGGCATGACGAACTGTAGCAACGGTGCGTACTCAGGGAGAACACTTATACCTTGAAAATTAGTGAGAGATCATCTTATAATGCTACTGTCGTACTAAGCAAAATAAGATGCAGAAAGGATAAACATCACATGCAATCAAAATAAGTGATATGATATGGCCATCATCATCTTGTGCCTTTGATCTCCATCTCCAAAGCACTGTCATGATCACCATCGTCATCGGCTTGACACCTTGATCTCCATCGTAGCATCGTTGTCGTCTCGTCAACTATTGCTTCTACGACTATCGCTGCCGCTTAGTGATAAAGTAAAGCAATTACATGGCGATTGCATTTCATACAATAAAGCAACAACCATATGGCTCCTGCCAGTTGCCAATAACTGTTACAAAACATGATCATCTCATACAACAATTTATATCTCATCACGTCTTGACCATATCACATCACAACATGCCGTGCAAAAACAAGTTAGACGTCCTCTACTTTGTTGTTGCAAGTTTTACATGGCTGCTACGGGCTTCTAGCAAGAACCATTCTTACCTACGCATCAAAACCACAACGATTTTTCGTCAAGTGTGTTGTTTTAACCTTCAACAAGGACCGGGCGTAGTCAAACTCGATTCAACTAAAGTTGGAGAAACAGAAACCCGCTAGCCACCTGTGTGCGAAGCACGTCGGTAGAACTAGTCTCATGAGCGCGGTCATGTAATGTCGGTCCGGGCCACTTCATCCAACAATACCACCGAATCAAAGTAAGATGTTGCTGGTAAGCAGTATGACAATTATCGCCCACAACTCATTGTGTTCTACTCATGCATATAACATCTACGCATAGACCTGGCTATGATGGCACTGTTGGGGAACGCAGTATTTCAAAAAATTTACCTATGATCACGCAAGATCTATCTAGGAGATGCATAGCAACAAGACGGCAGAGTGTATCTACGTACCCTCGTAGACCGAAAGCGGAAGCGTTTAGTAACGCGGTTGATGTAGTCGAACGTCTTCGTGATCCAACCGATCCAAGTACCGAACGTACGGCACCTCCGTGTTCAGCACACATTCAGCACGATGATGTCCCTCGAGCTCTTCATCCAGTTGAGGCCGAGGGAGAGTTCCGTCAGCACGACAGCGTGGCGACGGTGATGATGAAGTTACCGGCGCAGGGCTTCGCCTAAGCACTACAAAAATATGACCGAGGTGTGTAACTATGGAGGGGGGCACCGCACACGGCTAAGAGAAGACTTGGTGTGTCTTTGGGGTGCCCCCTTCCACGTATATAAAGGAGGGGGGAAGAGGAGGCCGGCCCTAGAGGGGGCGCGCCAAGGGGGAGTCCTACTTGGACTCCCGGTCCAAGTAGGATTCGGCCCCCCTTTCCTATTCCAACTAGGAGAATGAAGGGAAGGGAGAAGGGGGAGATGGAAAGAGGGGGGCGCCGCCCCCACCCCTTTTCCAATTCGGATTGGCAAGGGGGGCGCGCGCCACCTCCTGGCCGGCCCTCTCTCTTCTGCACTAAGGCCCATGGTGGCCCATTAACCTCCCGGGGGGTCTGGTAACCTTCGGTACTCCAAAATGACCCGAACCATTCCGGTGTCCGAATGTGTGATACCCCGGTGTACTGATGCTACAGTAATCCCTAGGGTTAAGTTAATCCTTTTGATAAACAAGTGTTTGTTCATCATTGTCTCTTATCTCTTTCAAATTCCAGTTGAATCAATTTCAAATTATGTGTGAATTTCAAAAATGCTCATACATGAAAACTAAAATACTCATCATGTGGGAAGTATTCTTCTGGTAATATTGGTGGTGAACCAACATTTTTGCAAAGTGTCTAAATGGCCTAAAATAGCTAAAACAGAAAGTTTTTAAAAGAAAAGGCAAAATTTAAAAAAAAGGAAAAGCAGAGGGGAGAGAAAGCCCCTGCCTCCCCTGGGCCTCGGCCCACCCAAGCCGGCCAAGCACTTGCCTCCCCCGGGCGCCTTCTCCCTCTCCTGTACAACCAACCAGGGGCACGGCCAAGCACTTGCCTCCCCCGGTCGCCTTCTCCCTCTCCTGTACAACCGACCAGGGGCATGGCCAAGCACGCTCCCGCCGCACCACCTCGCCATTGACGAGGGGGATAAGGATCCCCTCGACGCCTCGGGCTCCCCTCCCACTTGCCCTGCCACCCCACTCGCCCGCTCACTTCCCCTCGTCCTTTTCGCCTCTCCCTCTCCCCCTTGCTCCCCATCGACGCCTGAGCGTGGTCACCGCCGTCCTTCGTCGTTGTCGCGGCCACCCGCGGCCCCGCGCCCGCTGACCCTGTCGGTGAACTCCGCCGGGGTCGACTCCTTCGACCGGTGGCCTCAGCTGGAGCTCGGAGGCATTGCAGCACCGGATACCCTTCGTCCCCATCTCCGGCTGCCGTCGTTCTTCTTCATCTCCGGCACCGCCCTCTGCTGCTACTAATCCTTCCACGGGCCACCTTGAGCCGCTGCGGTGAGCTCCGTCTCTCCTCCCCTCCTTTCTGCTCCTCTACGAGCTCGGGGCAGCTGGTTCCGCCATGGCCGAGCCTAGCTCCGCCGATGAGCTCGTAGCCGTCACGTGAGCCACTGACATGGCCGTCGAGTCCCTTTCCGCGTTTACGACCTCGAGAAGACGCCGTAGGAGTAGCGCGCCGCCCGTTTTGGCCTTCGCTTCATCGCGCGCGAGTTCGTCGTGCTTCGGGTCTCCGCCGTCCCTGTCGCCAGCGACGGCTCCGGCCATCCCAGCTCGCGTGGCCACCCACGTTGGATGCGGCGTTGCTTACTCGTTTGAACGCGGCAACGCACGGGCCAAATAGCCCCTGTACGTGGATTCCAGCGAGGTCCCGAGCGCCTCCGCCGTGTTTTCTATCGCCTGTGTTCAGCTGCCGGCCACTGCCAACGTGGCACACTTGGGGCCACCCTGGGTCGCTGCCAGCGGGCCCCACGGGCCCCAGTTGACCGGGTTGACCCAGTCAACGTGCTGACTGGGCAGCCCAGTACCACTAACATGCAGGCCCCACCGCATAATTAAGGTAATTAAAATGTTTTTATAATTATAAGTAATTAGTAATCTAATCTTCCACTGACATGTGGGGCCCAGCTGTTAATTAACCTCATTTTAGTTAGTTTAAACTTTTGTTAGTCCACTATCTATGACACGTGGGCCCCACTGGTCAGTTTGACCTGGTTAGCCGTCCTGTTGACTGCTGACGTCACAATAATGTCATGCTGACGTAGTAATTTCTTCTGTTAATTTAATTAATTCCAAAAAATGTTTAAAATTTTGAAAATTAATAGAAAATAATCCGTAACTCCGATGAAAATGTTTTCTACATGAAAGTTGCTCAGAAAAATCCAACGAATCCGAATACGCGGTCCATTCATCAGTCACATGACCCTAGCATGCTGGACATGGAACTGTCCCCTCTCTTCCATATGTCCGGAATCCGACTAACGTCGGGAATTCATCCTCGGATGTTTTTCCCCTTCGTCTGCAACGTGTAGTACTACGTTAGGTCGACCCTAGTTTCGCGTTTCGTCATGTCATGCTTAGTAATGTATCTGTTTGCTCTATATTTACTATTTCTTTCCCCTCTTCTCTCCGGTAGACCCCGAGACCGCTGCTGATGCCCTTCCGTTCGACTACGTCGATGATGACCCTTCTTCCCTTTCAGCGGAGCTTCCAGGCAAGCCCCCCCTTTGATCATCCCGATATCACCCATTCCATTCTCTCATGCTTGCATTAAATTTTGCTACTGTAATTGATTGCTCCTATTGTGATGCATAGCCTGCTTTCGTAACCTGCTTATTGTTACCTACCTGCTTATCCTAAACGGCTTAGTATAGGTTGGTTAGTGATCCATCAGTGACCCCCACCTGGTCCTTGTTGCCCCTGCTTCATCATCGACGACTCGATCAATGTGATTGACGACCAGAGCCCGACACCTCACATCACATCACGCCCCTTTTGTTGCTCGACTCTGCGGAGTTACCATCGAGTGCCGAGGGTGGAACCTCATACATCACTCCTGATGATATCATTGTAGTGTAGCTATTCGAACATGGTCATCGAGGGTGATTTCCTCCTTAACCACTTCCGATACGACTCTGTCGTGCAACCCCTCAAGTGTGAACCTCGAGGGTGGTTCCTCTTACGTTCACCTTGATGATTACATCGAGTGGAATCCACCGAGGGTGGTTCCTCAGGGTTCCCCTTGGTGTTAGACACACAATTACTATGGTTACTATGACTTACACTGAACCATGTTACTAAAGACGGGTCGGCCCTGAGGGGTACCCGCGCGAGCTTAATTGCGAGTGATGTGGAGTCAGGTTGACCTGGAAGATGCCCGCGAGATAATTACGAGGCGTGGCCGGGCATTCTTAGCCCTTGCCGCAAGTCCTCGAGACGAGGCGACGGGGTCACATCGATCGTGAGTCTCTGCTCGTTACCGCATGCTCCTAATCCACTACAATTTGGATATTTGATCCGAGGGGCCTCTGGCCTAATAGCACTAACCATCACATGGGCATAGTATGGGTGTTCTGCGTCGTATGCATCATCCGAAGCTTAATAGACGTCATGCGACTGAGCGGCGCGCGCCGGGTTGGACTGATAATGATGCGACCCCGTCTTCGGAGAAGAGGGAGTACAAGGAGAGGTCCGATCTTCACGGCGTAGGATCGATAAAAGGATGGGGATAACTAGCTGCAAGCAGCCGGAAAATGGAAAATAAGATATTATGACCCGACGAGGAGGATGCTCACCGAGGCTTTCAATCCGAACATTCGCCGATCCACAACCTGCAATACTACCCCACACAACCACACTCAAGTCGTGGAGCACGGGATAGGTGCAATCCGCAAGGGAAACCACGAACTCTAACCCACACAACCCGATCTAGTCGTGGAGCACGAATTATGAGCAACTTCTCAAGGAATCACGAGAATAAGGGTAACAAGAGCTCTCCAATCTCAGGAGGACTCTATGTCTTTGGTCTTTGATAGAAATGGCAAAAGTGCCCAACGAAGGGAAGAGCTAGCCTATTTATAATCGAGACAACCCCTGGATAGGTGTGAAAGAGAACTAGCTACTGGAACCATCTTAGGTGTGAAAGTGAACCAGCTTTGTTTGACTAAATGGCTTCAAGACTTAATGAGGTAGCTTTTGGAAAACTCTCGTTGGAGGTGGTTGGCAATTCCCGACCAAACATTGTTCACTGGGGTCGAACAATGTTTCCTTCAGCAGAAAACTCGAGTTCTACAAACCTTTCGCAAGTTGGGAAATCCAAACTCGTGCAAAATATTTTTTCGTCAGAATTGGAACAATGTTTCTTCAGCAGACAACTCATTCTTCATGAATTCCTAACTTTGTTTCCTCGCCATAAAACATTGTTTTGCACGGACTGAAATGTGTTTGGCCTTCTTCGACACCGCACCTGAGTTCAACCAACAACAAAGGAGGTGAAGGCACAACCATGTTTTCAAGGTCAAATGATAGACTTAAGTTAGCGTTAACCTGATCATGTATTTGCATTGCGCGACTTCTTGTGATTGGACCGTTGATGGTTGGTGGTGTGGTGCCCATGGTTGGGATGTCCTCATCATCCTCCCCCTCTTGAGAAGGAGTCGTCCTCGACTCTAAAGGCCCAAAGTATGGGGAAAGATCAGAGACATTGAAGGTTGGGCTAACACCATATTCTTCTGGAAGATCGATCTTGTAAGCATTGTCGTTGATTCGCTCGAGCACCGCAAATGGTCCATCACCGCGTGGCTGCAACTTGCACTTGCGTTGCTCAGGAAAACGGTCCTTCCGAAGGTGTACCCATACCAAATCGCCTTGCTCGAACACCAGCTTCTTCCTGGTCTTGTTTATCCGCTTCGCATAGTGTTTAGTCATTTTCTCAATGTTCTCCTTTGCCTGGGCATGAAGTTTCTTGACGAAATCAGCACACTTACTGGCATCAAGGCTAGTTTGTTCCTGCAGTGGCAAAGGTAAAAGATCGATGGAGCAATAGGTTTGAAGCGATAAACAAGTTCAAATGGGCAAAATTTAGTGGTCGAATGTATCGCCCTGTTATACACGAACTCCACATGAGGTAGGCAATCTTCCCACATCTTCAAATTCTTCTTCAGGACTACTTGCAGCATCATGGACAACGTCCTGTTGACAACTTCAGTCTGTCCATCAGTTTGTGCGTGGCATGTCATGGAAAATAGGAGCTTGGTGACGAGTTTTCCCCACAAGGTCTTCCAAAAGTAGCTCAGAAATTTGGTGTCACGGTCGGACACAATCGTGCGTGGTACTCCATGTAGCCGCACAACTTCCCTGAAAAACAGATCAGCAATGTGTGAAGCATCATCGCTCGTATGACATGGGATAAAATGTGCCATTTTGCTAAAACGATCAACTACCACAAACACCGAGTCACTCCCCCTCTTAGTCCATGGTAAACCAAGAACAAAATCCATAGAAATATCTTCCCACGGAGTATTCGGAATAGATAGAGGAGTATATAAACCATGAGGATTCAAGCGGGACTTAGCTTTGTGACAAATCTCGCATCTCATCACGTAGCGTTCCACGTCACGTCTCATGCGCGGCCAAAAGAAGTGATCAACGAGCACACTTTCAGTTTTCTTGGCTCCAAAATGTCCCATGAGACCACCAGCGTGAGCCTCCTGCAAGAGAAACAAACGAACAGAACAATCTGGGATGCACAATTTGTTAGCTCGAAATAGAAATCCATCATGCAAGTGAAACTTCTCCCATCCTTTTCCCTTGTTACACTTTGAAAATGGTTCAACAAAGTATGAGTCGGTAACATACAATTCTCTTATGCTTTCTAAACCAAGGATTTTGACATCAAGTTGGGAAGGTAAAATGTGACGCCTAGACAATGCGTCGGCAACAACGTTATCCTTCCCTTTCTTGTACTTGACAATATAAGGAAAAGACTCTATGAACTCACTCCATTTTGCATGTCTATGGTTCAGTTTTAGTTGGCCCTTTAGATGTTTTAAATATTCATGGTCAGAATGTATTACAAACTCTTTTGGCCACAAATAATGCTGCCATGTTTCCAAAATCGAACAAGTGCATACAATTCTTTATCATAGACAGAATAATTAAGAGTTGGACCATTAAGATTCTCACTAAAATAGGCAATGGGTTTACCTTCTTGCATGAGTACTCCACTAATGCCAACACCACTTGCATCACATTCAATCTCAAATGTCTTACCAAAATCAGGAAGTGAAAGCAATGGGGCTAATGTCAATCTCATCTTCAGTTCTTCACTACAAAAAAAATACACTTCCGTGATGATACGTGTTTGTCACAGTAGGTCGCGTTTTTTGGCATGCATGTACATCCATGACGATTTTATGACAGAATCAAGATAGTCATACCTGTGCTGTCGTAGAAGTGTTCCATGACATTACCAAAATTATCATCACAGAAGTGTGCACTTCCATGACGATAAATCGCGCGTCACGGAAGTGCTTTCGTCAAGGGTGACCGACACGTGGCATCCACCGTAACGGAACGCCGTTAAGCTATCGGGTCGGGTTTTGGATTCGATAACCCGTTAACAGCCCCGACCAATGGGGATTTTCCACATGTAAAATCATCATTGGCTGGAGGAAACACGTGTCGGCTCATCGTTGGGACAGATGTCATCCACTCATTGGACAGAAGGCGCCTATGATACGTCGACACATGGCACGGCCCAACAGAGGCCCATTCCTGTGAAAAGGTCGGCCCGTTTGACTTGGTCAAAAGGTGGCGGGCCGGCCCATGGAAAGCCTGTTAACGGCCTGTTCGCATATAGCCCATTTACAGCCCGCTAACCCAAGGCCCGTTACAACCTATCCGAATTAGGCCTAGTAGCGTCATCTGGGCCATCCAATATGATTCCAGCCCGTTTTCACTTCTGGCCCATGTATGGCCCATGACGTCTTTCGGCCCATATGAGGCCCTATGTAACTCTTGGCCTATTAACGGCCAGTGGTGAAACTGGCCCGTAATGAACAGTGTATCACTTTACACCCATTAACGGCCCGTGGTGAAACTGGCCCGTAATGAACAGTGTATCACTTTATACCCATTAACGGCCCGTTATTCCGTTGGGCCGTTTCCAGCCCATGTTATCTTTCGGCCTTCTCAGAGCCCATTTATTCTTGGGCTCATTTCCAGCATTAGTTTACTTATGGCCCGTTACTGTCATTTTCTGCTTGTGGGCCAAATTCAGCCTGTGGTTACAGTCGGCCCGTTTGTGGTCCATTAATACGTTGGGCCGTTTTCATAGCGTCATCAAATACGGCCTATTAACGATGGCCCGTTATGGTCGGCCCATGAACAGACGATTCCAACTCTAGCCCGTTTACGGCCATAATGCGGCCTCTTATTGGCCCATGTTTGGCCAATCGATCATACGGCCCGTATAAGGCCCATTGATGATACGGCCCATAGAAGGCCCATTGTTTCTACGGCCCGTAGAAGGCCCATTGTTTCTACGGCCCGTAGAAGGCCCATTGTTTCTACGGCCCGTAGAAGGCCTACTGTTTCTACGGCCCGTAGAAGGCCCACTGTTTCTACGGCCCGTAGGAGGCCCAGTGTCACTACAGTAAATATTAGCCCATGGTTTTTGTGGCCTAGTTTTAAAAAATAGGTTATTGCAGCCACTAGCAAACCGCGGAAAAAGAACTGCACTGACTACAAGCAAACAAATAAACAAGACAACAAGGAAATAAATAAGCAAGCAACTTATGCTAGGCTATCACGGCTATTACACATATTACATCCACTGGGCATCAAAGTTCGCCACCAGTGCAAATATAGGGAACAAAGCAGCATATAAACGCCGCAGCAAAACAAGTCCGAACTGAAACCACTTCAGAAGAGTTCAAGAAACAATATCCTGGGTACCCATAATCTAGGCAAGATGCTTAGCAAGCTTATTAACTTTCTCTTGTTTGGCGCTTAAATCCTCCAGCGCTTGCTGTTGCACAAGAAAGTACGCATCTGAATTCTGCAGGGACTTCCTCAGACCTTCGGCTTCTTGCCGCAGCACAGCTGACTGATGCCTTTCAGCTTGTAGCTGAGACTGAAGAAGCCGAACTGATTCAGGCAGCGAGTTCGAAGAGCTTGTGCCAGCGATACTGGCCAGTAACTCGAACACTACATCAACGCAGGACTGTGGGGTTTTCTCATTGTCTACAAGATCGTTTTTATCACCTTTCTTGGAGACCAACAGGGTTGTCTCACTATCTTGAACCTTATCTGCATTACTTTCTCTACCATTGCATAGTGGGGTGCTCTTCTCCAATATTCTGTTTGCATACTACAAGAGAAACAAGCAGACACATCACAGGTTTAGCTTGTAGTATACGAAACTCATTTTGGTAAACCGGTTCAGTAGTAAGGTGGACAGGATAACAACATGACACAAACATATATCTATGTACTATGGTCACTGTATTGTCCATATCATTCTAGTTTATGTTCCCTAATCAAGATAGAGACACAGTTCAACTCATATATTTTTAAGACACAGCAGCATAGACAGAATATAAGTGTGAGAAACTACACAGCATTGACAGCACTTGTAATGTGCATCACATGAGAACATAACTGTTTATACAACTTAAACTGAAATCAACATAGAGCAACAAGTTAGAACAGCAATCCAGTTAAAGAAATAGGTTTAAAACATACCTGTTGCGCCATTGGAGTTTCAATTGGATCCTTCAAATTCGAAAGTAGTTGGTATGAGTAAATACAGTGATGCAACAGCAAAGGAGTATGGACCATAGCTACGGAATCTGACCTAAGAACAGTTGCTCTTCTGCTTTAAACGTGGAGTTTGGGTTAGTTGTGGTGGTCTTCGTGCTTTGGGCACTGCAGTAGCTTTACAAACTGCTCGTGTGGGGGTACTCTGTGGTGGACATGGTGCTTTGTCAACTATAAGTGGGTTACTATCCGCTGGGGTTGCGGTTAGATGGGTTGTAGCTGGTTCTCTGCCCAACGGTGCAAGTGTGCAATCTGGAAGAGTCTCGATTATGTGTGGTGGGGCTAGTTTGTGGGCCAGTACAACCATGGTTCTATCTGCATCGACAGGTAGCACTGTCTTTTGTGAAGAACGGGTTTTTGCTCCCTTAGATACTGCCATCACCCCCTCCAATTCAAATGGCTGATAAACAAGAAAAGAAATTGAACGTACAGACATTGTATGATAGACAGATGTGGTAATTCACATATATGTTGTCTAACCAAACAGGACAGCATGACACAATTTCACATATATGATGCCTAACTAAACAGGATAGCATGACACAGTTTCAGATATATGATGGATAACTTAACAGGATATACTGGCATAATTCAACATATGATGAGTACCTAAACAGGATGACATGACAAAACTATATGATGTCTTTCTAAAATAGGTTGGGATGAAATAATTCACATACATGTTGTCTAAGTATACAGGATGGCATGATATAATTGACATAATTGATTCATATACTAAGCAGCTGGCACTCGCATGTATGATCTCTAAACTAAGCAGATAGAATTCAATATTGTGCATATGATGTCTAAACTAAGCAATGCAAGACACCATATGCATCATATGAGAAATATAAACATTGCAACTTAGAGCATACACCTCAGGTGGGATATAGGACTGGTCATCTGTCTCTGAATCCTCCTCTGAGGAGCTCCCTGTAACCATCGAGATATATGCTTCAATAGGTACCATTGCCTGCTCTGAAGACCTTGTTTTCACTCCAGATTTTTCCATAACCGGCTCAAATGGCTGATACACATGAAGAGTAGTTCAATATACACAGATTTTCGACAAATGGAATACGTAATAAAAAAAGATGGCATGAGATAATTCACATATATGATGCCTGGCTCCATGGCGGTGCATAATTCACATATATGATAACTGGCTGAAAAACATGGCATTGCATAATTCACATATCTGATATAGAAAGCAAAAGGGAGGCATTCACACAAAGCATGTCTAATCTAAGCACATGGCATGGCAATGCAAGACACCATATGCATGATATGAGCAATATAACCCAGCCAAGTTAGAGCATGCACCTCGGGGGGGAATACGACTGGTCATCTCTCTCTGAATCCTCCTCTGAGGAGCTATCTATAACCAGCAAGAAATCTGCATCGACAAGTAGCACTGACTGCTCAGAAGACCTTGTTTTCACTCCAGATTTTCCCATGACCGACTCAAATGGCTGATGCACAGGAAGAGTAGATGAATGTATAAACATTGTTGACAAGTGGAATACATTATGGAAAAAAAATATGGCACAATACAATTCACATATACGATGACTGGCTAAACAGGATGGCATTGCATAATTCACGTATATGATGCCTGGCTAAAGAAGATGGCATTGCATAATTCCCATATACTCCCTCCGTTCCTAAATATTTGTCTTTTTAGAGATTTCAAATGGACTACCACATACGGATGTATATAGACATATTTTAGAGTGTAGATTCACTCATTTTGTTCCGTATGTAGTCACTTGTTGAAATCTCTAAAAAGACAGATATTTAGGAATGGTGGGAGTATGATATAGAAACCAAATAGGTGGCATTCACACAAACCAAATCTAAACTAAGCTGATGACATATAAGATGTATAATGTAAGCAATGCAAGGCGCCATATGCATGATATGACCAACATCAGCATGCCAGGTTAGAGCAAACACCTCAGGTGGTAAACAGGCGTGGTCGGCTCCTTCTGAATCTCCATCTGAACAGTTATCTTCCACTGGAATACAATCCGGAAATGCAGGAGGGGGGCCACTTCACCCACCATGGAGCGGCGTCTGCATGACATTATATTCGCACGCAACGGTCTTCTCTTTTTCTCTACATGTTCAGTACGATTGTGTACAATATCTGACATGCATAATAAAAAAATAGTTAGATTTTGTAAGGCCTAAGGGGTGCATGCAAAAATCAAGACTGATGGTAGCAAACGAGTGGATGGATCCAAAACTAAAGATAGCAGGTAGATTATAGCTTCAGTTTAAAAAGATAGACAATGGATCATCTATTGTTTGTTGCCCACCCAACATGAACCACATAGAAGACCCCAGATGAACCAGATAGTAGACAGATACTATTCGTTGCTGGCTCGATATGAGACCCATGGGCAATTCAAAACTCAAGATTGAATGATAAAGTAGCAGGTAATAATAACTGATGTATAACATAAGCAAACACGAAAAACTGCGACCTCTCTTCCGGAACTGTGTAGTCCTCAGGTTCATCTGCTCAGTCGATGATGGTAATGCAGTTGGCGTGGCTGCCGGCAACGGGGAAGATGATCTGAGGAGGCGAAAGGAAGTCTGCAGGGGGGATCTCTGCTGCAGTGAACGCTTCTGTCGATGGTGCACCTCAGGTGGGGTGGATGACGGCACGGCAGGAGCAGGACATAACACACAGAGTTTTCTTTGACGCCTATCTGAAAATGAAGTAAATCTGTAAGGGCTCCTTAGAATTGGAGGATTCTATAAACGCAGGGACAGGAAAAACACAGGAATAGGATAGGAATGCACGTGCAAAACAGAGCATTTGGAAACATAGGATTTTAGTCAACCTGGGTGTTTGGCTCACATGAATTGGAAGAACATAGTAATGGAGAAACAAAGTGATGCGACGAGTGTACAACCTCTTTGGCATAGCCTTGTGGACCTCAGCATCATTGGGTTGGACGTGGACGATGGTGATGATGCTGGTGTGACTGTCGGAGGCGGGGAAGAAGATCTGAGGCCTCTGGAAACGGCGCCGAGGGTACTGCTCCGCTGTGATGGACGGTTCCGTCGTTGGAGCAGCTCCGCTAAGGTGTACGGCGACGAGGCTGAAGCATGACAAGACAGACAACATTAATCTGAAGTGGGACCCTAATATAATCTGCAATAGATGATGTGAAATACATCACCAAAAAGTGCTAGATGTAAAACGCATCAGCCGCGCCACGGCCGCTCCGACGGATGCTGTAAGTACTGTTCACTCTGAACTTAACTGAAGAAAATGAACTTCACAGTCGAAACTGAATTTTACTGTCGAAACTGATTGAACTAGTAACAGAGCATTGCAATAGATGTTTAGGGCATTCGAGCACTAGTAGCAGAGAAGCAGAGATCTAAATCAGCATACGCTTGAGCAGGGAACACACTAGCAGAGAGCAAGTCGTGCAGTAGCACCGCGAGCGAGTGCTAAAGCAGCAACTCCAGTAGCTGCCGGAGGTCGTGCAGCAGCAACAGCAGCGCAAGCGAGAGCAAGAGCATGGCAGCAGCACGAACGAAAGCAGGAGCAGTGCAGCAGCGCGACCGACATCAAGAACAGAGCCACAGCGCGAGCGAGAGCCGGAGCAGCTGGAGCTAGTGCCGTTGTGGAAGTCGCCGCCGAGGAAGCAACGACATGGGGGAGAGACACCATGGATGATGTGGCCGGCGACGGCGCCGTCGATGGAGACACGCCATGTCTGCTCGGTATCGAGCACCGGCAGCCCCTGAGATCGAATAAAAGATAAAATGCAGCGGTGAGTGCAGAACCTCCTTGGTGGCGCCGAGTTGGTCTCGGCTTCATCGGAGGAATTGGTGAGGGTGCTGCGGTTCCGGTGGGGCAGGTCAAGACGGTGTTGTGGGGATTGAGGTGGCGCGATAGACGAGGCGAACGTCGGGGCAGCTCCTTGGAGGTGGAGGACGGGGCGGCTGATCCGGCGGGACGACGAGATCGACAACGGATCCTCATCCGGTGCGGTGGATGAGGGACAGCGAGCTGTTGCGGTGGACGACGTAGTCAGGGAAGAGTCTCCGGCTGGGCGGCGGTCGGGAGGCCGACGGAGGAGCGTGGGGTTTCGCGGGTTTTGGCGGCCTCGGTGTACGAATGGGGGCGAAGGGGGAAGGGGAGCCAAGCTTAGGGACGCGCTTATCCGAAATGTAGGGTAAGTTACCAGCGTACCCCCACCGGTTTTGACACCGCGACATGGAGCTTCATTTCCGGCTGAGGGGTAGAAGGGGGATTTCGCATGTTTGGGCTGCGGGAGCGATTTCGGATGAGGAGGGAGTTCTCGCGCGCGTCCAAATTTCGGGATAACAAGGCGCGGCGCGGGTTGAAGAAGCGGGAGTTTCAAAGCAGGTGAGACAAAAGATACTCGAGCTTGAAAATTTCGGGATAACAAGGTACGGATTCCTTGTTCGGCAGAACAAACTTAACGTGTAAAAAAACAATTCATACAAGACACAAGAGAGTCATGTCCCCATTTACTATATTGCTATAGATGCCATTGAAAAAACTACAAGAAAAATGTAAAAAAAAATTGGGAGAACAAGATTACCCTGCACAGTACCAAATTGATTCGCACTTCCCTCAACAACAACAAAAAACAAATCAATTCCCACCAAAGAAAGAGTAATGTCCCTTTTTATATGATTACAGATGCCATGATCACGAATTTCAATTTTTGAATCCACGTTATGTTGAATTCGAATATATCGTTAGGTGACCTTGCGGTTTATAATTGATGTAGTCGTACATTTTGATCTTCCATCATATATGAACATTTTACTCCACCATGTGAACATATATATTGTCGTCTACCATATGGACTAAATTTGAATCAAATTTCCTTATTTGAATATGATTGTTGTCAAGTTTACAATAATTTAAATATTATCTTGATAACAAAAAACATACATATAGCAGTAATCATATTTCACTATGAACTACATGTATCATACGCTCTCCAATTCAAATATCTGTATCCATTTTATGTTGAATTCAAATCATAGTACATTATTGGTCTAGGTAGCGAGATGTTTGGGATAATCTAAACCCTGTTTTCATACGTATAATTTTTGGCTGAATTGGGACAAGTTTTGGTATAAGCCTCTTGCAAAACCGAAGATTCTCTCAACAAGCCTCGTGGTTCCGAGAGGGAACGTGACACCTTTGTGTGCGAAACGATATACGCTGCCTCCCCCCTGATTTTATTTACAGAGGCAACATAGAACTATATGAGTGCCCTGTTAAATTTTGGAATTATTTCAGGTTCATTTGCCTTTTTATACATTAATTGAGTTTCTGGACTTTTAATATGCATACTCTAAATATGAATTGCATGCACATGCTCCGGTGCACCAAAGTGGGTTGAAAAATCACATGTGTGTCCTTGGTTGAATTTCTAGGTCCCATGGAAGAAATGAGAATGAAATTCAAACATCTGGGCGTCATGACTCGGCCGAGAACATCGAGAAACTTTGATTTTAAATTCATGTAAATCCAAAACTCGCCTGGAAATCATGAAACTTGGCATGGTGTCATGTCATGGCACTAACATGTTGTGGTAAAAAAATTGGGCCGATTTGGAAGATCGTGGTTCTAAGAGGGAACGTGCCACCTTTGAGTGTGAAATGATATACGCTACCCCCCCCCCTTGAGTTTCTTAACAAAGGCAACATAGAACTACATTAGTGCCCTGTTAAATTTTGGAATTATTCCGGGTTCGTTTGTCGTTTTTTATACATTAATTGAGTTTCTGGTCATTTAATGTGCATAAGTCAAATTTGAACTACAAGCACATGCTCTCGTGCACCAAAGTTGGTTGAAAAATCACATTTGTGTCCTCGGGTGAATTTCTAGGTCCCATGCAAGAAATGAGAATAAAATTAAAACATCTGGGCATCGTGGCTCGGCCGAGAACATTGAGAAACTTGGTTTTAAAATTCTTGTAAATCCAAAACACGTCTGAAAATCATGAAAATTGGCATGGATGTCATGTCATGGTACTACCATGTTGTGGTAAAAAAAATTGGCCGAATAGGAACAGATTTTGGTATAAGCTTCTTGCAAACCGAAGCTTCTCTCAAGAAGGCTCGTGGTTCTGAGAGGGAACGTGCCACCTTTGAGTGCGAAACGATATACGTTGTCCCCCTTGAGTTTATTTACAAAGGCAACATAGAACTACATGAGTGCCCTGTTAAATTTTGGAATTATCCGGCTTCGTTTGGCCTAATTTACACATTAATTGAGTTTTTGGTCATTTAATGTCCATAATACAAATTTGAACTACAAGCACATGCTCCCGTGCACCAAAGTTGGTTGAAAAATCACATTTGTGTCCTCGTGTGAATTTCTACTCCCTCCTTCCATCTATATAGGTCCTAATGCGTTTTTCGAGGCTAACTTTGACCAAACGTTAGAGCAATAATATATGACATGCAACTTACACAAAGCATACCTTCAAATTTGTATGTCAAAGGAGCTTCCAATAATATAATTTTCATAGTATACATCTCATGTGCTATTAATCTTGTCAATAGTCAAAGGCTGTCTTGAAAAACACATTAGGCCCTATATAGATGGAAGGAGGGAGTAGCTCCCATGCAAAAAATGAGAATAAAATTCAAACATCTGGGCATCGTGGCTTGGTCGAGAACATTGAGAAACTTGGTTTTAAAATCATGAAACTTGGCATGGTGTCATGTCATGGTAGTACCATGCCGTGGTAAAAAAAATTGGCCGAATAGGAACAAATTTTGGTATAAGCTTCTTGCAAATCGGAGCTTCTCTCAAGAAGGCTCGTGGTTCTGGGTGGGAACGTGTCACCTTTGTGTGCATAATTCAAATTTGAAATACAAGCACATGTTCCAGTGCACCAAAGTTGGTTGAAAAATCACATGTGTGTCCTCGGGTAAATTTCTAGGTTCCATGCAAGAAATGGGAATAAAATTCAAAATTCTGGGCGTCGTGGCTGGGTTGGAAACATTGAGAAACTTAGCTTTTTAATTCCTGTAAATCCAAAACACGGATGAAAATAATGAAACTTGGCTTGGTGCCATGACATGGCACCAACATGCTGTGGTAAATTTGCAGTCCGATTTGCGAAGGCGCACACATTAACAATCAACAAAGTCATTTTGGAACAAGTGTTGTCACGTTACAATCGAAAACACAAGTATTATTGAAACCATGGGCGTTCTACTTACTAGTACCATTTACGTGCCGCCACGCGTCCCCATTTTTTATTAGCTAGGAGGCGTCATGCAGGGTAGCTATTTGAGTACGAGAGGCGTGCGATCAGACCCCTGCGCGTGCTTATCGGGAGGAGAGCCCTTTGACCTCCATCTGCCGTCCACCTCTCTCCCAAGGTCTCCATTAATGGCGCCCGAGCCTCTGTTTAATGGCGTGGCTATGTCTCACTCGACTGAGATTTAAGGGAGAAAAAGGAAAATCTGAAAGCACGGATCTTGATGTAAGATCCGACGGACCTATACAGCATCTACTGCGACTTATAGCAAGACTGATGAATATATAAGGACAATTAAATTTTTTTTGATCAAAGAAGGGCTTGCCCCTTCCGATTTTCATTACTGAAAACCACCACAATTCACAAGAAGTTCAACACAACTCCAGCCTAACACCAAGGACTAAAAGCTACCAGATTGAAATCGCAACATCCCAAGAGGCCAACAAAGGCCAAACATCCGCGCTAGAACTCAACATTTCACAACCGACGACACAATCCACATCCTAAACCGATTATTACATCAAAAGAAACTAGGAAACTGAAGGAAGCCCAGCAGCAACTAGAAGAACAGCAACGCCAGGGTCGCCACAGCAAGAGTTTTCTTCATTCTAGCCTCGCAACATTGATCTTCCACAGAAAGATAAGGACGATTAATTGTCTTACATAATTAGAAAGATAATTAAAAAAGCCACATGCGGCTACGCCCAAAATACACAAGGGCAAAAGAAGAAGGAAGACAAGGATCTGGCTCGCTGATCTCTACTTTCTTGATGCGTTGCTGCAGGCCGCGGGAACTAGTCTCCGCGGTGAGCAGCGATGAGCTCTTTCGTGTCCTCAAGACGCTGCTTGAGAACATCCACGGATTCCTCCACCAGCCTTTGGCGCTCGTTGCGGAGCATGTCATTCTCGTCCATAAGTTTCTTGATGATGACGCCGGTCCTCTTCAACAAGGCACTGGTCTCCTCCTGCTGGTCTGCACTTCGGACGATCTTCTCCCTCAGCAGGTCGCGCTTGGCCCGGAGCCTCTCATTGCCCTCCCTTAGTTGCCGGATGACGCCGGTAGCCTGTTCAAACGAGGCTTTCATGTCGTCTGCAACCTCGCCCAGCCGGAGATCTGATCCATCTGGCTATGGACGATCGCATGCATGCGCCTGTAACAGTCGTCGCCTGCCCGCGAGAAATTTTCCCAGGCCGCCGCGGCGCGGCGGGACATCTCTGCTGCATTCGTGGCGCGGCGGGACATCTCTGCTGCTTCCGCGGCGCGGCCGGACCAGTCTGCTACATCGACGGCGCGGCGGGACCTCCGTGCTGCTTCAGCGGCGCAGCGGGACCTCCGTGCTACTTCAGCAGCGCGGCGGGACCTCTATGTTGCTACTTCCGCGCGGCGGGACATGTCGGTTGCTCTCGCAGCGAGGCGGGACATCTCTCGTGCTTCCGCTTCCATGCTCGCCTCTCCCTGGTGGCAATCTCTCGACCCAGAACTCACGCTGGCCATGGCAGACGCAAGGGAAGGATGCTGAATGACTTGTTTGTTTTTGTGGATGAGGAGTTGAGGAGGAATGTGCAGTCATCTTGGCATACTAGTATTTATAACCGAGTGCTAATACGCTCCTAAGTGGGAAACCGTTTAGGTTGTGATCGGTGCGAACAGGTTTGCAATTCAATATAGCGTGGAGTAATTTGGAATGTGACGAGACGCAAGCTCAAAATTTATTGACGGTTCTAGTTTCGAAGTGCGGCACTATTCCCGGATGGAGTACTTCTTTTTCTACTCCCTCCTTTCCGGTTTTATAGGGCTTATCTCAAAATTTTAGTTTTTCCATTTTATAAGGCTCAATTTGGTTGTTCCCCAACACATGTTCAGATTCCAAGGTGCATTAAATCATTGCATGCAAGTATTAAGAGAAAATTGACCAATGCATGTACTTTATGCATGCATGCATTGCAATCAATGCATTGATAAACATAATTTTTTGAGAAAAACAAGAGCATTAATTAGGTGCTTTTGCAAACTACAAAAAATATTCCACCACTCACATCTTGGTTGGTGAGATTTTTGAATTAAGCCCTATAAACCGGAAAGGAGGGAGTACTGCTGTGTACGTGCAGTAACTGGCACCGTCGTATACATATCTTACGGTTAATGGGGCGTTCGATAGGAATAGCCGCGTGGCGAGCTCTCACACACGCGTCTGTTTTTTCTCGAAAAGGAGGATGATGACCCCCGGCCTCTGCATCTGGGAGTCACACACGCATCTGTAGCTACGAACTAGTGTTCTCAACCATCCGATTGGCTCTATCATGGATATACCTATATACTAAAACATGTCTAGATACATCTATATTTTGACAAATGGAAGGCATCTATTGTGGAACAGAGGGAGTGCTTGTCATCAAAATGGATAAAAAGGGACGTATCTAGAACTAAAATACGTCTACATACATCTCCTTTTATCCATTTTGATGACAAGTAGTACTTCTTACCCAAAGGAACTTTATATCCAACAGACACAAAATATCCGTTCGACTGTTGGAAATTACTGATCTGATGTCGAAGTAATTGCTGCATCGCCACCAAAACCCACCATTTCTTAAGCTAAAGTAGACCAAGGTAATCCCTATATTAGCATATTACTAAGATAAACAGAAGGCACTGTAGAAACATTTAGGACGTGAGCTTGTCAATCTGAATGTGGAGGGACACAAGCTTAGCCCCGGCCAACAGCTTGGGCGGAACTGTCAAGAAGGTCAGCTCCTGCATGTCGACGTCGCCGGGATCCTTGCTGCTTGTCACCTCCATTTCCACATTGACGGCGTCGGTCGTGCCTTTGGGCTCCCCCGGCGGGCCGTTCGCCCACAGCTTGGCCACGTAGTGCGGCAGTGGGGACGCCCCCGCTCTGATGCAGACGACTGACACGGCGATAGGTGCGCCGATGTCGAGCACGCCGCCGACCAAGAAAAATGCGCGACGGTCCTCCTCCGCGAACAGCAAGAACCGTGGCTCCAACAGTGGCACTTGCAGCTGGAGCACCTTGCCGTACTAGATCCTGTGCATGGGCATGGGATGCGCGGTGCTGATGTGATGGTAGAGCGCCGGCGGCGGGCCTTCGTAGCCGCAGACGGGCACGGGGCATTTGCACGGCGCGAGCGGACACACGCTCTGGTGATCGGCGAGCTTGTGGTAAGTGACGTAGAGCCCACAGCTTTCGTGCGGGCACTCCACCCTCACCGACGAAAGGACGGAGTCCACCGCCGTGTTTCGCACATCGAGGCCACCGCCGCGCTCGCACTTCTGGCACTACCGCTGGTTCCCGGGGCGCTCGACGCGGCAGTCCGCGCAGGCCAGGTGCCGTCCCTTGCACTGCAGAAATCAATCGAACAGCACATCAATCAAGAAACCTGCACCTTGCTCAATCAGCCGAATGGACGAGGTGTATTCGAACCTCATACACTGGAGGCGTCAAGGGGCGGAGGCACAAGGGGCAGTGGAGCACGGTGAGGTCCATCGAGACCTTAGAGAGCTCCATCGTCGGGTCCTGTTCGGTCTACATGATCTCGCCCTCCTCGTGCACAACCATCTCTCGACTTGGGCCGGGGTATTACAAAGCTTTACCGTCACATATTTTATACTACTTCAAGGTGCATTAAATCAACACATGCAAGTATCAAAAGGAGAGTCACTGCATGCATGCATGCGTTGTAATTAATGCATCGGTAAACGCAAATTATTGAAATATATCGAGTGCAGTGCTTTGATGTGTCGCGTCAACTCGTACATCAACAAGAAGTTTGATTATCCTCTCCCTCGCGGACTTAACTGCACCTGCCTTTGGCTGTATGACAGGTTGGCCACACACCTCTCGGGCCCACCTGTCATACACGCAAAGGCAGGAGCGTCCCTCCCTCGCCCATGAGCGTGGTGGCTGGCAAGACTAGGAGAAGCTTTCGCTACACGCTCTCCCTCCCGCACGCAGTGGACATGCAGCAGTTCAATCGGTGTCAGATGGCCTGAAGCGTACTGTAGTACTCCTCCAGTGCAGTAGTACTCCATCATTGTTCGACTTCCCGAAGAGGCGAAGAGCCAAGCGCAGCCCGGACGCTCGTGTGGCAGTTTCATGTGTAGAGTAGTCTAGGATACCGTGTACCATGCCTGTAAGCTTAAAATCGTTGGGGTCGGCTCCATGCTATGTGGCCGTCTCGAAGTTTTAAAAAAAAAAAAATAGTCTTCTGGCCCTACCTGACACCCTGGTGATTGTAGTTTGCACGCTCATCT
Source organism: Triticum aestivum (assembly GCF_018294505.1). Taxonomy (NCBI): domain Eukaryota; kingdom Viridiplantae; phylum Streptophyta; class Magnoliopsida; order Poales; family Poaceae; genus Triticum; species Triticum aestivum. The sequence goes on from NC_057814.1 coordinate 439,354,247, forward strand.
GGTCAAGACAGGAATATATATTTTAATTTGTTTTTTTTCAAAAAGGGGCGACTCCCCGGCCTCTGCATCAGAACGATGCATACGGCCACATATATTTTAATTTGTGGTGGGTAAATGTTAGAGGTTGCAGCAAATATATTGTACACTGCGGGTCTTTCAGCCAAGTTTAGAGGCAAGCATGTGGGGCTAGTGCTATGATGTGTCGCGTCAACTCGTACAACGAGGAGAAGCTTGATTTTACTACACGCCTTCTCCCTCACCCATGCACGCGGTTGCTCGCAAACGAGGACAGACTTTTGCTTAGTAGTACTTCTACAACAAGCTATCTGTCCCGCTCGCGGTGGACGGACATGCAGCAGTGGATTCGACACTGTAGAAGCAGTAGTAGTAACATCATTGTTCGTCTTCTCAAAGAGGCGAAGAGCCAAGCGCAAACCGAACGTTGCAGTTGCGAACATTGGAGCACGCATATAGCCAGGCTCTTGCATGAGACAAAATTGCTATGTGAGCCCACTATTGTACTAATACGTACAACTACTTGCTAGTATAGCCCTGTAAACCAGAAAGGAGTATTTGCCCTTCTAGAGATTTCAACAAGTGACTAGACTACACCGAGACGGAGTACATATGGAGCAAAATGAGTGAATCTGCACCGTAAATAAATACGTACTAGTTCTATCGTTTTCCTCTCCGAGGTGCACAATATTGAGTATACTGACTAGTCTCTTTTTGACACGCATTTACGTTTTTTTACACAGTACAGACGCAAGCGCTCATGTACACGCGCATACACTCACCCCTATGAACGCACACACGCACGGCACTATCATCTTGAAATTTACGAAGTCACCATAGGCACCTCGTCGTCGACGGGTCCATAGGTGCTTGAATGCCAAGGAGGGAGAGGGTAGCGGTTCCCGAGACGTTGAACGGTCAATGATGCATCATCAATTACATGCAGAGGGAATTAATTGGAGAAGCAGAATAGACCCAGCACGATGTGAATGCAACACAGTTTGGACTCTCATATAATAAAGGCGCCCCACCACTCCAATCCATCTACTCCCAAGTCTCTGCGCAACACTGCTCACTCCAATCCAAGACCAAGTGACCAGAAGCCACAAGCACCTACGGAGGCGATGGACACGAGCGGCAGTCGGCTGTGCCAAATCATCCAAGGCGCCGGCCTGCGGCCCCGCACCGCGCAGCGTTTCCAGACGGTGCTGGCGACCGCAGGCATCGTAGCCCTCGCCGACGCCGGCTTCGCCTCTCGCATGGACGACATGATGGTCAACTCCATCCGCAAGTTCACCGCCGTCAAGAAGCGCGCGGACGACCTTGTCGTACTGCTCGAGCCCGCGCGCCGAGGCTCCTCATTGCCTGCCACCCCCATCGGCCTCCATGGTGACGAACTCTTTCAAGCCCTGGTGGCCCTGCAGGTGCCGGAGGTCGTGACGAAGAATGTGCACCTCGAGGCCGCGCTCGCCGCGCAGCGCCTCGCCATGCAAGAAACCGTCGACCTGCACATCCACGTCTACGAGGAAATTGTCTACATGGACCACTACAAGGCAAGCGAGGACAGAAAGACGTTGGCCTTCTTCCAGCGGCTGGAATCTTTGGACGCCATTGTTCAGAAGCACGTCGACCTGGCCACGAAAGCTGCTGCTACTTAGGCGCCGTTCGGTGGGCCGGCGCCCTGAGTCGAGGAGGTGGGCGTCGTCGATGGATGCATCTCTTCTTGCCTCCTGTAACCAGCACTGCATCGCCTCGTGGCCTTAATGTTTTATTAGTATAGTACTCCCTCCGTTCCCAAATATAAGTCTTTCTAAAGATTCCAACAAGTGACTACTACATACGGAGCAAAATGAGTGAATCTACACTCTAAACTATGTCTACATACATCTATATGATGTATTCCATTTGAAATAGTATCTAAAAAGGCTTATATTTATGAACGGAGGGAGTATATGGCATTTTTATTCCAGTCGTAACGTTTTCACTGTGAGGTGGGGCCGCAGTTGAGCAAACCCACCCCGCCCACCGGGCATCGGCCGAGTTTAGAATTAGAAGAGAGAAACGAGGGAGGAGAGCTAGCTGTAGCACGGACGCTGTTGTCAGATGGGACTCGTGTTTATAGAATAGGAGTACTGAGCACTCGTGCCTCTCTTCTTTTGAGGGAAAAATTACTCGTATGTCTAGTACCACTAGTTGGGTGTGTGCGACCTATAGCTGTCATCACTTTAGGTCTCCTTTTCGAACCGCGGCTACACTTCACAGTACATATTATTTCACGCATTTATCCTCCTATATGTACTCCTAGGCTATTTCCACGTGCTCCCATTCGCCGACATGTGGGACATAGAGCATCTGGGTCGTAGTGCATGCACGACTCAGAGCATATGCCGGGGTACTTTACATTTCAGACCTCACGAATTACATGCAAACCCCCTGCAGAAGAATAAATAAATGAATGAATTACTACATGAAACCGGATTATTTTTGTGGAAACCGGAGCACGTTCATTAAATTTTGGACATAACACGTTTATAAAAAATGACCGGACCGAAACCAGTATAAGGGCCTCTTTGATTTTTCCCGCAAAAAAAGGGCCTCTTTGATTCGCAGGATACTGAAAATACAGGAATGGGGAAAGTATGATGGCGATGAACCGAGACGAGGAGAACTCTAACTCAGTTAGAGGTTAGAGTTAGATTCTAACCCTGAACTAACTCTAAACCAAAGAGGTGTATGGATGGCAGGGTTAGATTGACAATAAATGCTCTATCTCAATCATTTGACTACTTTGGACACTATTTCCTGCCGGATTTGGAGGGTGCTTGGATACGTTTTAGTTCCATGACTAAAAGTAGTGGGACTAAAACTTGCTAGCCTCACCCATGCTTGGATCCAAATACTAAAGAGACTAAAATCAAGTTAATGAGCATTTATTATCCTCCAAACCCTCCAATCCAGAACTCGCCTGTGTTAAAGGAGAGGAGTTAAATGAGGAGAGAGAGGACTAATCCACATTTTAGTAGGGGTACCCCTGACTAAAAAAATTTAGTCTCAAGACTAGTTTTAGCCCCTCTTTAGTCAGGGTGCTTGGAACTTTAGCCTCTTAAAGAGACTATTTTTAGTCAGACTAAAATAAGTCCCTTGGATCCAAGCACCCTCTTGGTGTGGCCGGCTCTTCTGTGGCCTCCTCCCGCTCACAATTGACATAAACAAACCATCTATACAAATCAAGCATGCAAAACATGATAATTTTTGCTTTGTCCATACAAATGAGATATCCCACTTAAACATACAAGTCGTCAATCAAGCTTCACAAAATAAAAAAACACTTCATGAAACAAAGAATGAGCTAACTCATCACGGAAGTCATTCACGATAGGGAGGGAGCCCGGAGCCCCTCACGCACCGAGGGAGGAGCTCACCATCGTCGCTCTGGAGGAAGGCTCTGTAGAGCCCAAGCCCCGGGAACCCCTCCGACGCCGGCCCTTGCGAGTTCAGGTCGACACCGGCATGGGTAGCGCTTGCCGCCGACTGGGAACTTAATCTTTGGGCCTCTAGAAATAATGCAAGCCTGTAACTAAAATACCTAGAAAGGTGAACTGAATCTTTGGGCCTCTAGAAATAATGCAAGCCTGAAACTGAAATACCTAGAAAGGTGAACTGAATCTTTGGGCCTCTAGAAATAATGCAAGCCTGAAATTGAAATACCTAGAAAGGTGAACTGAATCTTTGGGCCTCTAGAAATAATGCAAGCCTGAAATTGAAATACCTAGAAAGGTGACCTGAATCTTTGGGCCTCTAGAAAGATTTATTACCTCCTCAAGCAGCATCAAACAATTCCATCCGTGCACCACAAATCTATACCAAGTTTGATCAGGATCTACTTTTCCAAATTAGAATTAGCGCTAGAGCAAGCAAGATCAATGATATGGTCGTGAGACAGAGAAGGAACGAACAAACTCACCCCTCTCGCGACCTCCCTGGTAGATGCGCCGCCACCGCGCACGACAGAGGGAGAAAAACGACTGGTGAAGGGGGAGCGAGGCGACCTTCAAAGGCCGGAGGGAGAGGGCGGCCGGAGTAGGGCGGCGGAGGCCGGAAGGAGAGGGCGGCCGGAGGAGAGAGAGGGCGAGCGGCCCTATGGGGAACAGAGAGGAGTCGTGCGAGAAGGGGGGAGCGATCTGGTGCGGGCAGGGGAGATTTTTTTAGTTCTCTTTTAGTGGGCCCATGGATAACTAACCCAATTAGAACCTCTCCACCGGGCTAGTTTTTTTAGCTGGGTTAGAGCAAACTAGCTCAAACTAACCCCTCTTGTTTTGATAATTTGAGGCTATTTCAACCCAAACTAGCTCTAACTCAGGGATCCAAACAAAGAGGAGTTTTAGTGTACATGCTACAGTGTGGACCGTAGCACATTGTTTTTTATGGCCATATCACCACATTGTTTTCTACTGCTGGTTCACTGGGCTACCGTGGTTCGCACTGCTGGTTCACTGGGCTGCCGTGGTTCGCACTCCTCCGACCTGAGTAGTACTCCCTCCGTTCCTAAATATAAGTCTTTGTAGATATTTCACTGTGGACCACATACGGATGTATATAGATGCATTTTATGTGTAGATTCACTCATTTTTCTCCGTATGTGATCCATAGTGAAATCTCTCCAAAGACTTATATTTAGGAACGGAGGGAGTAGTATAGTACTAGTATATACCGCATCATTCTTTGCTCCTTCTTACTACTCCGACATGTGGGAGAGCCAGCATCCGGGTCGACGTGTCATGCACCAGATTAGAGCGCAGAACAGAAGGGGGGCATCACCCCGGTCGGAGCGCCAGTAATTCATGACTATAGTGAGTGGTCATATCACAAGTCTTTCCAGCAGTAACGCGACGTCAAATCACACAGCCCCACTCGCTCGCCCTCCTCGCCTCTCTGTCAAACCGCCTACCCGAAAACTGCCGCGCATACTGCCCGGGGAAAGCCCCGCCCTCAACTTTTAACTACGCGAAAATAGTTCGAGCTTGTTCGTTCTATATAAATACAGTACTTACTGTATGTTTATTCACCCGTGGGGTTGTTCAATGAATGGAGGGGTGGGGAGCACAAGTGAACAATACTGTAGTACTACTAGTAGTAAGTAGGAGTTGTACAGTAGTCACCTTAAATAGAGAGTTTCTTTTCTTTAATGCCACGTACACAAATTGAAACGCTTGTTGTGGAGAGAAAAAAGATAATCACTCCACTATATATGGACGCAGGGGCCTGAGCGCTTGCTTTACTAGGGTTGCTCTCTTCATTCTCTCATCCTCTCCAGATATAAACAAGACGGCGGTAGCGACATTTTCTCTCTGCTCACCGCTAGTCACAGATCCGGCCGGATCCCTTCGGCCGGTGTGTGTAGAGGACTAAAAGGTGCATCATTCACGCGGTCATCGCCGCCGAGGGAGGAAACCCACAGCTGCCGGAGGGGCCCGATCCTCTGCCCGTGTCGTTCTCTCCGACACAGCGCCGGCTCAGGAGGTCCTCCGACCCTTCTTCCTCCCTGCCGTATTGTTCGCAGATCCGACCTACCGCCGCCGACATCCTGGCGACCCTCAGGTATAAGTTCTTCGAAAGCAGCCTTGCTCTACTGCCCCAGCTCCCCATGTGTCTGCATGTGCATCTTTTTCTACTCCCATCAGCTCTTCCAAAGCCACCTAAATTTTTAGTATTATTAGAGGTAAAGCTACTTCATGCATTCGAATCTAGGGCTTTGTTCAAACAACGAAGAAAGGGGGGAAAGTTGTAGCATGAATCTAGGACTTGATTCAAAGAGGAAATAATATGGTGAAAGTAGTAGAGACCGGATCCCCAACCGGTCTCTTGGTTGAAAAGGGAAATAATGGGAAAACGCAGTACAAACTGGATAAGGAACAGATCTATTATTGGTTGAAAAAAGGATAGAAAGTGGCGGCTGGTGGACAAGTCAACAAAGTATGTCCAGGATTAGATTTGCTGCCATCACATAGTAAAAGGTCTCCATGATTAGATTTGCTGCCCTCACATAGTAAAAGGTCTCAGGATTAGATTTGCTTCCCTCACATAGTAAAAGGTCTCAGGATTAGATTTGCTGCCCTCACATAGTAAAAGGTCTCCAGGATTAGATTTGCTGCCCTCACATAGTAAAAGGTCTCCAGGATTAGATTTGCTGCCCTCACATAGTACAAGGTCTCCAGGATTAGGTTTGCTGCCCTCACATAGCATGAACAAACTCGGCATCACCACTTTATGCCTCCTTGTAGGTACATTGTGCTGATGCGTCCACTGTCGCATGTCCTTATACCAACCTTTTGTTGTTCTTAATGTAAGGGTGCATGTAAAATGAAGCGATCACACTGTTACCTTAGGGACATGTCTAACCAGTGTTATTGTTA